>NC_140975.1:35925363-35955363 GCF_056783735.1 Eptatretus burgeri
ACCCCACCAAGCTGAAGTGATCATGTGACCAGCGTTTTCAACTTCACAAACACTTCCACCTTCTTCCTCTGAATTGCTCGCACGAGGTTCAAAACGATTCAGCTCCACAATTCCCCGAAAAGCGTTTCCACGACTAATTTTGTCTCCAATAGTTTCTTGAAAATCCCACTGATCAGGTTCAAAATCCTGAGAACCTTCGGAATCGCTGATGACTGTGGAATCCAAGCTTTGACATGCACTGTTTCTCGAGGCAAGCCGCCATTTGGATCAATATGGCTTCAGAGTGTGACGTCACTGGTGAAATTGAAAGTCGACACTCCAAGGCTTTTTTCGACACTGAAAGTCGATGCTGAAACACTTTGTGATTAGCAAAAAAAAAGTTTTTTTTTTCCCCTCTTCAAATTAGACCGTGACTAATGATTCTCAGATGTTTTCAGAAAACAACATTTGTGTTCGGGTTCACCTTTGGTGAAACTTTGTTTATTCAATCAACATTGGGGGACGAATGAAACGCGTAAAGATTTTTTGGAATTGACCCCTGGCTCAGTTCACGCCCCGGGGGTGGGGACTTAGGGTCACAGGCATCAAAACAGAAGTTTTATTTTTAACTCAAAACTTCATATTGGGTAATTCCTGGTGGAACTTTTTGCCATCTTTCATCTTTGCTTTTGGTGAGAAGTGGGGATTTGCTATGGTGCGCCATCGACCTTACTCTTGTTCTCATGTGTTGTTGCTAAATGTCTCGCATGCATGCTCACATGTAGGTATTGTATACAATACCTCTTACAGTTATTTCATCATTGTCAACATCATATAATTGACAATGCTCATATCTACTGTCACTCTTTTTGACCAATCCACACAACTGACATCACATGTGATCATGATATTTCATGTTGCAATTGCCATTACTGCTCTGACCACTTATCAGTCACAAAATTGTGCTCGCATCGAATATTAGAACAAAGCAAACAAGCATGGCATATGTCACATGGTCATTTTATTTGATAATTAACTTAGGTAAGCTCACTTGATTAAAGTGCTCTCTTTGTTCGCCTTTACTGGCTTACTTTCTTGTTTCGTTCATTTTACACGATCCACGAGTTGTGCGCGTGCGTGCATACCTTATTTAAAGAAAATCATGGTGATGCTTGTTTTTGCCTTTAATTGTAAAAACAGGATGCATTCCTTTGCAGGCTAGTTTTTCATTATCCCGATCTATCCATCCATATTTTATCAACACATGCTAAAAAATGCATTTCCTCCTAACAATCAAAGGGTTGTAGATGTATAATCTACATCCATAGACCACAGAAAATAAATTTCTGTAGAATTCAAGTGAAACAAGTTAAACATCAAAAATTGAGAACTGATAGATCTGGCTATTATTTGTGTCCTCCTCCTCCTCCTCCTCCTCCTCCTCCTCCTCCTCCTCCTCCTCCTCCTCCTTCCCCTTCCCCTCATCCTTCTCATCCTTCTTCTTTTTCTCCTCCTCCTCTCGACTTTTCTTTTTCTAAGAAAATGTACCATTAATCAACAAATTCAACTTCGGTAGATTTCACAGGAATTTCTATGGAGGAACTCATGTCCTTTGGCTGAAATTCATCGGTGACAAAGCCGTGACCCTTTTAACTCCCATCACGATGATTGTAATCAAAAGCCAGTGACAAATTCATTTTTCCCACTCTGGGTTGTGACAGTTGATTGTTCATTTCACAGGCCTACCCCGGAGAAGTCAGCAAGCTTATCTATTGCTCTCGAACTGTGCCGGAGATCGAAAAGGTAAAAAAACAGGCCAAGTTATCAAAATCCTCCTTATTCTTCTGAAACTTTTATAAGCACTGTTGATGTAATGATTTAGTGTTTTTTTTCTTTGTGTATATTTAATAATCTTAATCGGGTGTTTCAGTAAGAATCACACAGTCAGCCAGGAATATATAATTGGCTTAATAACCCAAAAACAAAACATGGTCAACACCATAAATACAAACAAGATTGAGCATTTAACAGTGCAGTGCCTCAGTGGAGTATATAGATTACAGTAGATCTCTGAACCACTGCAGACTCGCTCACTCACTCATTCACTCATTGACACACAGCACCATTACAATAACATGTCCCATGCCTTCGGGAACAAGTGGGGTTAAACTTAGTTGAAACGGGCCGAAGACCACCTGGGCAGGCTCGTCGCACCCATATAATTGGCTGTGCAGCTCAAAATGTGACTAAGATCGCTCAGGCACGCTGGTTGAGCAAATAGTTAATTTCTGAAAAAGAAGCTTTTATGAGCATTGCCCTCCATTTCAGAATGATCAGATTCAGCAGCTCCTCTATCTGCAATACTTCTGGGCTCTATCTCCTTCACTTTATGTGTACACTGTGCAAACGGTAATGACCGGTGATGATGAGTTTCGGCATTGGTACTGTTTCGACTGAAATTGGCAAGGATCCTCCCAACCATTAAACTAACAAGAAGCACCTGCTTCCTACATGAGTAGCCAGAGGGGCCATGTTATTATCTTTATGATTTTTAATACTGAAGCAGAGTAACTGCCCTTCGGGCGATGTTGTTCCAAGCATGCAACACGCTGGTCTGTCACATCCCTTTATATGGGCACTGTATAGGCAACAGACCGCTGCCTTGATCGCTCCTGAAAATAAAATTTACCTGAGTTGCGTATATGAAGTAAAAACATGCGTACTGATTATGTGCATACTGCATGTATAATACATCATGGTTATATAGCTCGAATAATTCCAATTGCCCACCCATCAAACAGAATCAAAGATGGAATCAAACGAAACTTACACATGCATGATGTCAATCCCTCATTAATCTCTGAAAGTTTCAGCTTCTTCTGTCAAATCTTCTCGGAGGAGTAGATCATACTGTTACGGCTGTGGAAATTCGCAAACCACCATTCAGGTCCCGTAGGTGAGATATCTCTTAAGTACATGTGTAGTTAGCCCAAATCCGTTGTCTAGAGGGAATTTATGTGATTCATTCGGGCTAAGACGCTTTGAGATAGCTGTTTTTCTGTTCTATCTTTATTTTGAACCAACCACATCTCAACCGCCATCACACAACCACCTTAACCACCACGCCAGCCATTATCACCAACTACAACCACGCTCCAACCCTCAGACAACAACAACAATGCCAATAGCCACGACCTTTACCTTCACAATTCAATCCCGCAAACATCGCATCACCGTCATTCCCAAACGGCACCATAACCAACAAACCACCACCGATAAACCCTCCACCACCCTCACCTCTCTCCTTCTACGGCCATTCCCACACCACCTGTGAACACTGAGCGTCGGGCTGTCTTTGGCTCGGTCAGCGATACGCACCGAGCCACGAGTGCAAATAGCGGCTTTTCCAGGGAGAATTTGGATCAAGAACGCTACACGCCCACTTCTGATCTGTCTAATTAGCAAGCGCGGAGCGGCTTGGCCCTGCCTCCAGGCGCGTCTGTGTGAAATCGATATATGCAAATTCTAGGATCAGGGGAGGTTCACGCCTACTTTTCCTCCGTCCAATTGGCGAGCGTGGCTCCGCCCCCGAGGTCATCCTGATCCGGATATTTGCATATTGTTTTCTCCTGCCGGCCTATAAAACGGCGAGCGCAAGGCGAATCGTGGAGAGTGTGGCAGTAGCAGTGTGTGTCGGCAGGGCAGAGAGTGGAGTCGGGTGGCGAAGTCATCGGTGTGGCAGGAAGTGTTGGGTTCTGGAGTCGGCTGAGAAGAGTTGAGGGAAGAGGCAAGGAGCTCGGGTCCGAGGCGAGAAGGACGGCGGTAGGCGACGAGGTCGCGGTGTGGGATCGCTCGTCGCGGGACCCAAGCCAGCCAGCCATTCTCCCTCCCCCTGGGCATCAACAATTGCCCCTTTCCCCCGCGCTGACACAGTGCAAAAAGGGGATCTCGTCCCCCCCACTCCAAACGTCATGCCAACGAAACCCGCCAAGGAGCACGGAGTTGGGGCACAGCCACGCGACCACATCTACGGCTCGTCCGCCAACGCGTCACAAGGACGCGGGTAGGACCCCCCCCCCCTCCGCCCGGTCTCGCGGGCCTTGCCGCTCCTTCAGGTCGCGCGCGCATATTGGCCTACAGGCCCGTCTGCCCCCTTGTCTATGAAGGTGGCTACTTTCCTTTGCTTTTGAGTAAATGTGTGTTGGCGCCGTCTGTAAAGTAGAACTGTATAAGTGTTGCCGTGTGTGCGCATAGTCGGTAGTAACTATGCATCGTTGTTGCTTTTATTTTGATTGCTATATGTGCATTTTAACTGTTTGGCTGTATATGTGTGCTTTCCTTGTGTCGCGTAATAAATGTGCTTTGTGTGAACTGTTTTCCCATTTCGCTTCGTCTTTTCTTTATTGACCCTCCATCCTGCTTCACGTAAAGGGTTCGTAGTGGGCTTAATACGCCCGGTAAAGGCCCAGTCACACCTTGACGTTTTCGCCAGGAGTGGCAACGTATAAAAATGCACGTAAAACGTTGGCGTACGCTGAAGTTTTGAGTTTTTTTTTTTAAGTTTTGGTCGTATTCATAACGTGTTGGTCGTATGCATAACGTATTAGTAATGGGCACAGAACGTTTCGTTGTGTTAAAGATAACTTATACCAACGAATGCTTAGCCTGTTGTCGGCATTCACAACCTATGCCCAACGAAAGTTTAACTTAGTCATAGCGCGCTGCACGTATCGCCGACGAACTCGTGGCGTTCTCTGTTAAAATCCTGCCGCACGCAGATTTAAATCATCACCGCCTGAAAATTGGAAGTGTCAACATCGCGGTCACACCTTGACGATTTAGCCAGCGTATGCCGACCTATGAAAAATGTGTCTAAAACGCTGGGACACGTCGAATACGGTATGGGTAAGTTGTGTATACGTTAGTACGCTGTCATATTCTGTGGTACGTCTAGTACGTCGTGAAATTTCAAGCATGCTGAAAATTTTACGACGTACTCGACGTATGGCTCACAAGTTACGCATACGCTGCCATAAGTTCGCGGCACGCTCCGCAATCGTTTACACACGTCGGCCACACGTTACTTGTAAGTTACTCATAAGTCGAAACACGTCGAGGTAATGTTTAGCATACCCGAAACTTAATTTTTAGCCTACGAGTAACGTGCTTTGAACCCATTAGTAGCGTGCTTTGAACCTATGAGTAGCATGCTTTGAACCTATGTGTAACGTATCTCAAACACACATTGGCGTATATAGACGAATTTGATTGACGTCTTCCGGACGACCACAGAACTTACTGAACGTGTTTCTAACTCACACCTACCGTATAATGGCATATTGGCAGCGTTTAGGGGAATTGATATATACAAATGGGCTTCACAAGAGGAACCCGTCAGTGTTCCAGACTCCATGTTGAGTAGATGTCAGTGTCAGTAGCAGTGGCAGTAGCAGTAGTAGTAGTAGTAGTTCGAGAGAATTTAGTGATGTCGATGTTGGTAGTAATGGTGGTAGTAGTAGTAGTAGTAGTAGTAGTAGTAGTAGTAGTAGTAATAGTACTTTCAAGTAATGTGTTGCAAAGTGTGAACAACGTTCGTGTAGCGTGCTTACAAAACGTTACTCATAGGTTAGAAATAAGTTTCGGGTACGCTAAACATTACCTCGACGTGTTTCGACTTATGAGTAACTTACAAGTAACGTGTTTCAACGTGTGTCAACGATCGCATAACGTGCCTACAACTTATAGCCAGCGTAGCGGAACGTGTGAGTCATACGCCGGCGTACGTCGTAAAATTTCAAGCATGAAAAAATTCGAGGAAAACCCAAAAGTTCAACGTTTAAAGCCAGCGTACTACGACATATGGCAGTGTTTTTCACCGTGCTCTCAATGTTGTCAAAACTTACCCATAACGTATTCGACGTGTACCAGCGTTTTACACAATTTTTCCAAAAATCGGCATAAGCTGGCTAAAACGTCAAGGTGTGACTGGGCCATAATTAATCGGAACCGTCGAGGCCGACGATAACACCGCTCGGTTATCACTGTAGCACGGAACGGACCGCTTAAGCGGTTCGTGTCCGGAGTCGACCTGCGGCGAGGTACGATCGCCCGGTCTACCATCCGCGTGGGTACTTAGGTAGGTCGAGTTTGGCGAACAACCCTATCCTACGCGGGTGGCCGATTGGCACGATTGTGGTGAGGTCGAAAGGCCAACCCGTGACTGGCTCCGGGCGATAGTTCCCGGAGGGTCACGACTGAATTGTCCGTCCGGTGGGCGACGCGGTCGTGAATCAAGTGACGCGGCCGTTCGCACGCCGGCGGGTGCGAATTCGCAAAAATATGTGTATTAGGGTGCTTCATAATAGGGGTTAAAAATAAAAGGATGAATATTCATGCTCCCTGGGTGTGCCTTTGTTCCATTTGACAGTAGAAACATACACACCAAATATGAAGCAGATTGAAGGATGTTTAGGGGTTCCTCAAGTTGGCACAATATTGTTGAAATTTGCCAAACTGTAACTGACAACTTGCCGTCGAATATGCACAACGCAGTACACTTCACAATTAATATGGTTGTTTGATATTTTCAAAAACCACAGCAGCCACCATATAGGATGAAAGACTCCTTTTCCCAAGAAGACCTAGATGAGCTTTTTGACATTGCAGTGCAAAATGCCCTCTCCATAATGGACATAATTGTGCCAACTTGAGGACCTCTTAAATATCATGGAATTTTGTTTATTTTTGACCTATAAGTTCTTATGGGGTATTGGAACAAAGGCAAAATCAGGGAGCAGCAAAAATCAAACTTTCATTTTTTTTGGAACACCCTAATGTATATGTATATGTATATATATATATATATATATATATATATATATATATATATATATATATATATATATATATATATATATATATATATATATATGTATATATATATATATATATATATATATATATATATATATATATATATATATATATATATATATATATATTGTTACTGGCCGGGGGTCAGCCGCCAACCGACCGCTCTGAACGGAGCCACAAGTCGAGTCGGCCCGACCGATCGCCCGGAATATAGATCGCCGCCCGGATAACTCCGAGCGACGGGTGCTTGTACAAGAACCGAAATACGCCAATTGGCAGATCACGTGGGGTAGGGTCGATTGCCAATCTTCAATTTACCTAAATACCCACGTGATCCAACTACCGGGGTATTCCACCCTCAACGGAACTCGTACGGAACAAACCGCCGAGGCAAGCTTGTCCATGCGCGATTCCGAGCGGCGTAATCAGAACGAGAACCGTTGGTCCAAATGTCCCCCTATTACGGCAAACCAACGGCTTTCTAACTCCCAACACACGAAATGTTCAGTCAATGAGGGAATGGACGCAACGAGCAGGTTTACATTCAAACAAGGACATTTATTATAATGAAACACGTATGCAATTAAATAAGGCAAAACACGTATGCAATTATACAAGCAACAAAAGCACGACGAAAGAACTACAACCGTCTACTTTTTATGTACAATCATTTACACTTAACAGCAGTTCCTACTTATTAGACGGGCCGACGGACACACGTACGCGCGCGCGCGCGCGCGCGCGCACACACACACACACACACGAAACGGTGGCTGAGGCCTTTAATCACGAGCTCCAGCTTGGGGGACAGGTGAGCACTCAGAGCTTGACTCGAACCTTTCCACCTCGTGTGGTCTTCAACTTGTCCGGACCCGGGCTCCAGCAAGAGCGAGCTGGATCCAATGGCCGCGATCCTTCCCGAGCTCCCGCGAATCCTCCCGCGCTTCTCAACACGTGCCGGTGAGACGAGGCGCCGATCCTTCCTGTCGATCATCGCTTCCCCGAGGATCCAACTCCAAGAAGAGGCCGATGCGTCGCACCAAGCCGGGAAACAAAATGGAGAACAAAAAGCTCCACGAACCAAGAAGAAGAGGAAGGAGATGAAGAAGAGGAAGAAGCCTCCACTCGCAGCTCGAGCCGAACAACTGGCTCAAGTTCCTTCCAAATCAAAGCAGCAGCCGAAGCTCACTGAGCCAGCCGAAGCAAAAAGCTTCCGAAGGCCTCAAGCCAAGCAAGCCAAGCAGGACCCGATGGCTTGCTGAACGACTGCTCTCTCCGAAGCAAAAAGCTTACTCCTCCCACGGGACTCAGCACACGAACTCTGCACACGGGACTCAGAACGGGACTCATCACGAACTCTGCCATGGGACTCCCACGAACTCAGCCCTACCACGGGACTCCCACGACCTCAACCCACAAACTCAGCCCTACCACGGGACTCCCACGAACAAAGAAAAGATGTCCTCTTTATCCTTTGCACCCCTCCCCCGCACCTGGCATGACTCATGCCGTCGTGATCCACCCCCCGCTCAACCACAGGTGGGAGGGAGTTGTTGATGTCACCACAGGGTTCTTCTTCCTCTTCGCAGAAGAGGGGGAGGGACCTCTCCATTGTTCGCTCCCTAAGTATTAAATCGATCCGCAGCGCATATAATCGATTTCAAAACATTTAAACAATGGAAGGTGAGCTATCTTGGGAACATGCACTTATTGACATAGCTGACTAAGGGAACCTGTATGTTGTGTGCAATTGAATTCCAAATTCATAACAATATATATATATATATATGTGTATATATATATATATATATATATATATATATATATATATATATATATATATATATATATATATATATATATATATGTGTATATATTTTACTGTGCTGAAATTATTAATGGCAAGTAAAATGTAGCTGCATGTGAACTGAATGTAATATGAATGAGACATGTGGTGGGTTCAGATATATACTGTACAAGCTAAATAGTTACTTGGTGTCCATTTTGAACTTTGTGAGATATTTTAGGCAAACTGCTCTGATGGAACGGTTATCACATGCATGTAAAAAGAGTTTGCTCAAGCATATAAACAAGTCTGCATGGCATAAGCTTTGCCACCGCAGGCAACATTGATTATCGCCTTGGGTTCATGGACTACACATATACAACTTTACTTGACGTGACCTTCCCTTGCATTCCATGTTATGTTGTTAGGTCTTGGTGGAGCTGAAGAAGCTGGTTATGTACTATAACAAAGAGACAAATACACCTGGCGATCTGCTCGCATTGGCGCTGAGTTCCCGAAAGAACTTGTGCATCCACCCGGAGGTTTGACATTGGATATTTGGTGGCGTCTGTTGAGATGGAGTGGGTGTCATCAATTTAGGGAATATGTTATCATGCTTTGGGAATTGAGGGAATTGATACGGTATCATGCATTGCTGTGTCTGGTGAATGCTTCTCCTCCAAATTAGGTACGATCTCTACGGCTGGGGAAGGAAGTAGATGGGAAATGTCACTCATTGACTGCCTCATATGTACGGAAGCAGCACAACACGGACCCTAATGTACCGATATGCTCCTTCTTTGAGGTCTGAACTACAGTTGTACTTGGTTCATCACCTGTAAATGTATCTTTTCATCTATCTGACGATATATTTGCTTTGTCTCTCTTCTTGTGTCCATCTCTTTAACTTTTCACAACCAAATATTAATTGCTCCTTCCTTCACACACACACACACACACACACACACACACACACACACACACACACACACACACACACACACACACACACACACACACACACACACACACACACACACACACACTTGGCCTTGTTCTGCAAAGACAGTGAATTATGGATCCTGCAATGTTGTGGTTGTGTTTGCAGGAGTTTGATGCAAACGGTCGTGAAGTTCCAATGCCTGCTGGTGTGTACACCCTTCAGGAGATCAAAGAGTTTGCACAGCATCACAATTGGTGTCCATACTTTCTTGCAAGATACACGGTGTGTTGGGATATCGCTGGATGTTATTGTGCCATCGCTTGCCGACGTGGGGGCGGACATCTGGACTGCAATTATGGATTTTTTTTTTTAACAGTATAGGCAGCTTACAAACAGTTTCCCTTCTTTTGGCAGCTCTCCCATGCAAATGTTGTGGTCTACAGCTACCATTACCTATTGGACCCCAAGATTGCTGACCTTGTTTCACGAGAGATTAGCAAGAAGACTGTGGTGGTCTTTGATGAAGCCCATAACATTGGTTTGTTAACTGTGAGAATTGTCGATTGTGATGTTGATGACCATGCTCAAGTAAAATTGTGAATTTGATTTACTAGTGCACCTAGTCCATACGGGAGCGGCAGGAAGCGTCATGTTGTTATCTTCTCTCGGGTATATAGATTCCGGTGGATATAGGCTCGTACGCGATGAGCATATAGTCATGCCTCAAGAAAATCGGGTTTCGTCCCTTCCAGTTTTGTGTTAAACCAAATAATAATACAAATACAATAATATATCACAATAATATAAATAACTATCACAATCATTATGCTGCTACTTCATCATGAAAAGTGCAATTTGTTGTCTTGAAATTGTTTTATTCCATGTTTATTATACTGAGACTCTCTATTGTTATAATTTTATCACAAATAGGATGAATAATTATTGACATTGGACATATGGAAAGGTGTGATTCCTGAAATTTGTCTCAAATGAAGTAACGTAATCCTTTTCAGACAACGTCTGCATAGATTCCTTGAGTGTCAACATCAACCGTAGAATGCTGGATCGCTGCAGCAGCAACATCGAGATGCTGCAGAGCACCATAGAAAAGTGAGTGATTACGAGTCTCAACATGCCTTTTACTTTGTTTGCATGAGGTAGGCCTTAGCGAAAGGATATGAGAGTAAAAAAAAATAAATTTTTAAGTGAATTTGCTATGCCAGTTTTATTTTTCAGCTCTACAAACAGGAATGCAGCAACAGCCTGCCTGTAATAGGATTGAGAAACTGTCCGGTACAAGGCAAAATGGCGCAGATAATCTTTCCTGTGAAGTAAAGAGTTTGTTTGTGTGGACGAGGAAATTGAGTAGGTCTCACAACACTACCTTGGAAGTACTTGCCTCCAATACTAAAGCAGGAAAAAAAAATACAACCGTGTGGACCAACTTGCCACTTCCATGCAAGGAGGGAGTCATCCAGCCAGTCGAGGAGATCAGGACCCCGGATGCCATTACCAGTATTTGAGATTCAGGAGCATCACAAGACTGAGGGGGTAGCATCATTGGCTGAGTGCGTGGCTGTGTTGCTGATGCAATGCCCTCTGCTAGTTAGGGCAGGAATTTTGAGAATTTGGCAATGGTGCTGGCGATAGCTCACCTACTCTTCGCGAAGTGCACCGTGGGATCTTTAACATCTACCAACGAATGCCGGCAGACGGGATTCCCATTTAACATCCATCCGAGGGACGGCACACACATTGATGAATTGCCCTGCTTGTGAAACACCAGGATGACAGTTTAGTTTATAGCTGGGTCGGAATTCAAACCCAGGCTAGACAGCTAAGAGGTGAGCGTGTGTGCCATCCTGTCAGCCGATGCATCAATTGAAGAGTAAGCATTAAGAGCTTGTCTGGAGAACAGTGGCCAAGGCAGAATCCGGAATGGAGATCTGAGATCGAAAAAGGAAGAAGTTCGATAAGATATTGTGTTTGAGGTTGAAAAGTGCCAAATTCCTTGTTATGGTGGGAAGAAAGTTGACCAGTGTTAAATAAATCACTCCTGGCACTCTTTATGTGAAACGAGATGAGGTTGGCAATTTTACACAATGATGGCAGCCACTTGAGAAAGAGTTGAAAATCTGATATTGAGCTCTTCCATGAGCTTCAACTTCTTTATGAGGATGAAAAAAAACACAATTGCAGAGAATTGATTGCAAAAACAAATAACAGCTTGATGTGGGGCTCCAGCTTGCGAACAGGAACACAATGGTTGTTTACTTTGTACAGTGACGATAAGTTGCTTGTTATTACAATTACATTGCCTTTCTTTCTTTTTTTGGTAATTGGAGAAGGTGAGCTTATTAGCAATTTACCTTGCTTCGTCAGCTTTCGAGTTTGGTGACAAGTGGATCGTCTTTTTGGAAGTGATTATTGCTTTAACAATTATTTTTGGTTAAAATAATAATAAAAAATTATTGTGCTGGCAAATTAGGACATTGAGAAGGAATCTGATTGATGTGGAGGAATCTGATTTTACGACTGACTTGCTCAATTCTGAAAGGAAAAGCAGGATAATATAAAATGTATCTGCATTAGAATTTCTAAGCAAAGTCTCCATTCAGCATTTCAAGAATCACAACCTTTGCTCAATGGAGGAGGAAATTCTTACTTAGGAAATAACCGGCTGAGTGCGGTGAGAAAGGCAGTGCCATTGTTGGCATCGCTGGTTGGTACGCAGAGGGCCCCGGGAAGTGAGGTCACTTCCCCCCAAGCTCAGTGGCTGTGTTTGCCTTGTCTAACAGTCGTGTGTGCGAGCGCGTGTGTCAGCTTCAAGATGACCATTTCATCTTGTACATAAATAAATAAATAGTGCATTTTTCTCCATTCACCTTTTTAACTTTCGAGATGCACAGTTTACGTCTTTGGCTTTTTGAAGTTGATACACCTATCGTCAACTATCAAATCACTGCAGCATTCGCAAACTCTTGTTTTCTTCCTGCAACACCCTGAATAACTTAAACATCACAAGAAAATGAAAAGCAAAACAAAAGAAACTTTCTTGCATTGCAGCATAGTCTAGTAATTTGAAGCTACCGTTGTTTTTTTTATCAGTCATAATTTCATCATCAACATGATTATTGCTGATGCCTATTGTCTTCAACTATGCAGAATAAAAGAGACTGATGCGATGAAACTGCGTGAGGAGTACCGGCGCATGGTGGAAGGACTGATGGAGGCCAGTGTGGCAAGAGAAACTGACTTATACCTGGCCAATCCCATTTTACCTGATGATGTGTTGAAAGGTATTTTAGATGTTTGTTCACCAGCATTCCTGCACGGATTTCCTGATTGTTCTTGCACCGATTTTTGAATGGAATGGGACATTTTAGCACCTTTTTTTGCACTTTCTTCTTGGCCCGATACTTTTTCCATACATATATATTCATTTGGCAGAAACGGTTCCAGGCAGCATTCGCACAGGGGAGCACTTTGTGGGCTTCTTGAAGCGCTTTGTCGAGTATCTGAAGTCCCGACTACGTGTCCACCACGCTCAGGCAGAAAGTCCGTTGGCATTCCTTAAGGAGCTTTATGATAAAGTTTGCATTGAGCGAAAGCCACTCCGGTACGTTGTAGGTTTTTCATTCCTATTTATTTATCTATCTATCTATCTTTGTGTATACATACATATATATATATATATATATATATATATATATATATATCTATATATATATATATATATATATATATATATATATATATATATATATATATATATATATATATATATATATATATATATATATATATATATATATATATAGTGTTACGGATTTCAGAATCCGATCCGACGAATGCATACCAACATCCAGGTCCTCAGACAGTTATTTCCCTAAATGCATGTCCAGGATAGACCCATCCCCATGTCTGGTGGTATTCTAAATGTGATGCATTGAGAAGGGTAAAGAATATATTCCCTATCTTATGGAAAGCTCCTTTTTCTCTTTACAACAGACACATTCATGCACGTGAGATAGCTGCTTCTTTCCCCGACGCCCTTTTTTTTTCATCAACGTTGACCCCTGTTTCTTTCACGGACGCCGAAACCCGCCTTTTTCCATTGACGTTTGACACCCCGTCCAGCAGCTGTATGGATGCTAACTGGCTCCTGTTCATGTCAGGCCGAACAGTGAGGTAATAATTGTTGTTGACAGTTTTATGAGCGCTTCACGTTTGTGCTCAGTAATTCTGACAAATGGCTGCTTTTTGCTTACTCAGCACCACGGACATGGCCTCGTAAGCGAGGAATAATCCGGGACGTGCAGGTCGTCACGGTAACGTGCAAGTGGGCGGGGTGGATTTGGGGGGGGGGAATTTGTGCCGCCGAGACAGGCCGCCTATAAAAAGAAGGAGAGGTCCGTTCTCGAGTGAATGGCGAGCGGCGCATGTGCGGGTCAGTCGACAACGAGTGAGGCACGCGTCAGCTGACGAGTCAGTTTGTCAGTCAGTTGGCGATAGCTGGTTGCGGTTCTGACAGCTTCGAGAGCGTTTCATCGTTCCAGTCAGATGGTTTGCTTCATCTGTGCCAGACAGACGGCGGCTTCGTCAGTTCTAGTCAGACAGTTGCCCGCGCCGTGCCAGTCAGACGTTTGGTTGTTTCATCGTTCCAGTCAGATGGTCGCCCTTGGTGTACCTGTTTCTTGGGGGTGACGTCGACTGGCGTTTAAGCCAGTTGGCGAGTGGGTGCAAGGCAAGGCTGGGTGTTGGCGACGGACAAGGCACGCTCACACATTTAGGACGTTTTTATTTGACGGACGACTTCTCTTTGGTGAGTGAGACGATTCTTCTTCCCTCCCCCCCCCCCCTCCTGAATGATCTGCTGGGTGCCCTTGTCTGTGTTTAATTGTTAAGTAAGTCAATCCCCAATAAGCATCTGCTCTTTCTCTCTTTTCCTATCACTTTGATTGATTTTGCCTGATTAATTATTTATTTGCTTGAGATCATTTTGATTGATTTGGAATTTATTTATTTTTACCACACGGAAATAAAAGTTCTTTTTTATTTATTTATTTTCTTATTAATAAATTGCTTGTTGATGTTCCAACCTGTCCGTGCTTGTCCTTTCCTTCCGTTGATCCAACATTTTTTGAACCGAGATAGACTGGGAGGTAATTACCACACAAATTGACCAATAATAGTCGGCACGCACCAGCGGTTAAACGCTCGGCCACCCTAATTAATATCTAATCAAGATAAGATTGGTGCTTTGCCGAGGGCACACTCCCCATTCAGGAAACCACGTAACCTCTAGTTAAACGGCATAATTAGATGGTGGACATTGGAACGCGTGGTTAACTGGGTGGCGTTCGTGGTTCCAAAGCAACCCACTGTACCAAAAACTGAATCGAAAGTGGTGGCCCCAGGTCCGGCCCTTCCAAGGACAAATGGGGATTAAACCCCCTGAGTAACAAACTGGTGTCTCGGTACCTGTGGCCGTAACAATATTATATTTATATTTATATTTTATATTTTATATATATATATATATATATATATATATATATATATATATATATATATATATATATAATCACATGCACACACACTTATTTGAGATTAGACCCCATTATTGAAGTGGGTACCAGGAAGCAAGTGCCACACGAGCTATTGCTGCATGCATCCTGACAGGAAATGCCTGCCACACCTTAACCTGTCTGTGGTACACAAAACAGTTCTGGGGTTCGCCAGGAACAACTAAATTTTAAAAAGGCTCTTCTGGCTAAACAGTTGAATAGGTTCCACCTATGAGGCATGAGCTTATCAGAGTTACAGCCTCCTACATCTCCATTGGATTAAACTGCAGCCAATACCAGGATGCCTTAAAAAAAATTGTTCCTGGCTAACCCCAGAACTGTTTTGTGTACCACAGACCGCGAGCTGCTTCCCTCCCCCCCACCCCACCCCAACTCCCCTCCCCCTTTCAACAATCTCCCAATAACCCCCTTCACCAAACCCCCTCTCCTTTCAACGATCATTCCTTTACACATCGGTCCACTCCCAATACTTTTCTTTTCTTCTCAAGTTCTTCTTGTCTTATTCTTCTCCCCTGATTGAATGATGACTAAGTCTTTTGTGTAAATCAGATTGTATAAGAAAGACTTTGTGTTGCAGTTAAATCTGTTCTTTTGTGCCTTTCCTTTCTTGCCTATAAATACTCCCTTTTAAATGATTGATTCCTTGTGTATGTGTAAATAAATAATTGTTAGTTTCAAATCTGTCTCGGTTCATTGGTCCGGCACAGTGTACAAGCATAGTTAGACGGGAATTTGTACTCCACCTGGTTTGCTCTGTTAGTCAGTGCTGCACCTATCTGTTTCGCTTGGCAGATCACCAGGTGTGGCACCGAGGGTGTGGCCTCTAGTTAGGTTGCCCAGCCAATAGAAAGATATTGTGGAAACATCGAAGCGTAACCCTACGAAGCCGGTAGTCTTTGTCATGTGGCTACGGCTGTGTAAGAACTACAGCCCATTGGACTGTGGAGTTATCTGTGGTTGCCGGCCTCAGGACCGGGTGTTCCGTAGAAACTCGAGTGCTTCCCCTCGTGGCGAGCTCTGAACCCCGGGCCATAACAATATGTTTTCCTATATTTCCAAACTTCAAATTGCTGTGTTGTTCTTATACCAAAGGCTTTGAGTTTTGAAACACTGAGAAACTAGAAAGGCACTCGGTGGAGCACATACCTCCGCCAAGCAATGCCTGATCCACGAGAACATATCGGGCCCAATACGTTTTTGAAATATCATGCTATATATCGTTTTGTCCCTATCTCTCAACGGTGAAGAATGGCTTTAAAAATTAAATAACTCTCATATGCAGATTCGGATTTAGATCTTCACCAAAATTGAATCATTTCTTCTTTGTCAAACACCAACCTGTCCACCAAGTTTCGTCTGAATCGGTCCACAACTTTTTGAGACATCGTGCTATATAGCATTTTTAGCCCTTTCTCCCAATGGTGAAGAGTCACTTTTATTAATTATCGGATCCAGATGCGGATCTTCACCAAAATCGAATAATTTCTTCCTTGTCACACACCCAACCTGTTCACAAAGTTCCGTCCGAATCCGTCCACAACTTTTTGAGATATCCTGCACAAACAAACAGGGATGAGAACGGAACCTCCTTCACCCTCGGTGGTGGTGGTAATAATCACCACCATTTAAGTATCCATCTTAGGTACCCCCCCCCCTGAAAAAGCAGTGTAAATCTTTTTGATGGGCGTCATTGGATTTCTGTTTCCAAACAAGTTCTAGCAAAGGGTTTAGCATACTGGTTTAAAATCTCTTCCTAAAGAATGGCAAAGTACAATGTTGCACCATATCTGTGAAGTGGCAGTTTGGAGTTAAACCCCACTCCATTATGAAATGAATTCAGACTTGAACGACTCATAGGAAAGGCGAAGTACTCTGAGTTATGTGGTTCGTCCAGTTTTAGATATCTGTGTACACATTGTATCCTTTTTGTACTAAACATTTCCTGTTGGCACATTGGGAATTTTTTTCATAATGCATATAAATGTAATGTTGACACATTGAAGGCTAATAATCTAATGAATAGATTAGTGGGGGGTTTTTCACAAAATATCTTGTGTTGTGTTTATTTTCATTGACATAGCAATGCACTTCTCAAATCACAGAGCATTAACCTAGTGCTGTGCAAACAAGCTGTTTCATCGCAAATAATCCTCTCCCTGGACACGCCTTTATCTCCTCCCTGGGCACAACCTTATCCCCTGCTTGGACACAACCTTATCCCCTCCCTGGACATGCCCTTATCCCCGACACGCCCTTATCCCCTCCCTGGACACGCCCTTATCCCCTCCCTGGACATGCCCTTATCCCCTCCCTGGACATGCCCTTATCCCCGACACGCCCTTATCCCCTCCCTGGACACGCCCTTATCCCCTCCCTGGACATGCCCTTATCCCCTCCCTGGACACGCCCTTATCCCCTCCCTGGACACGCCCTTATCCCCTCCCTGGACACGCCCTTATCCCCTCCCTGGACACGCCCTTATCCCCTCCCTGGACATGCCCTTATCCCCGACACGTCCTTATCCCCTCCCTGGACACGCCCTTCTCCCCTCCCTGGACATGCCCTTATCCCCTCCCTGGACACGCCCTTATCCCTCCCTGGACACGTCCTTATCCCCTCCCTGGACACGTCCTTATCCCCTCCCTGGACACGTCCTTATCCCCTCCCTGGACACGCCCTTATCCCCGACACGCCCTTATCCCCGACACGCCCTTATCCCCGACACGCCCTTATCCCCGACACGCCCTTATCCCCGACACGCCCTTATCCCCGACACGCCCTTATCCCCGACACGCCCTTATCCCCGACACGCCCTTATCCCCGACACGCCCTTATCCCCGACACGCCCTTATCCCCGACACGCCCTTATCCCCGACACGCCCTTATCCCCGACACGCCCTTATCCCCGACACGCCCTTATCCCCGACACGCCCTTATCCCCGACACGCCCTTATCCCCGACACGCCCTTATCCCCGACACGGCCTTATCCCCGACACGCCCTTATCCCCGACACGCCCTTATCCCCGACACGCCCTTATCCCCGACACGCCCTTATCCCCGACACGCCCTTATCCCCGACACGCCCTTATCCCCGACACGCCCTTATCCCCGACACGCCCTTATCCCCGACACGCCCTTATCCCCGACACGCCCTTATCCCCGACACGCCCTTATCCCCGACACGCCCTTATCCCCGACACGCCCTTATCCCCGACACGCCCTTATCCCCGACACGCCCTTATCCCCGACACGCCCTTATCCCCGACACTTCCTTATCCTTGTCCTGCTTACTCTTATTATAATTTTATTTTCTCACAATTTTTTTTCTCCCTTTGCTTTCTTGTCGGCCCTCGTTAAAACGTGTGCAGATTTTGTGCTGAGCGTTTACGCTGTCTCCTGCGGACACTGGAAGTTGCCAACATTATAGACCTCTCTCCTCTCACACTCATTTGCAACTTTGCTACACTTGTCAGCACGTACACAAAAGGTAGTTCCCGAGTCATGTATGGTATTTTTCAATACGTTCACGCACTTACCGGCATTTATCTCATCTTTTTGACCTTTCAGGTTTCACGCTCATTATTGAACCTTTTGAGGACAAAACACCAACTATTGCCAACCCCATTCTGCGGTTCAGGTCAGTCTTCCTTTTCGCTCTTTTGCACATTTATTGGTCAAAAGACCTTTTACTGGTCCAAATTTGTGGTGATGTAGAAAAAGAGTTCTTTACTTCATTGGTTTTCTGCAGAGAGCTTTGGAAAGCCACATCACTGTTTGATTCTGGGAGATTTTTCAACTTGCCCTCAGACATGTACTGCACTACCAGAGGCAGTTTTAACGGCTCAAGAGAAATTTCATGATGTGTCGGCGCAAACAATAGGACACAACAGGAATCCCAATCGAACTAGTCTCCTGGCTTCACCCCTGTACGGAGCATCTTCATGATAAATGTAGACCTGAGAGCCCTTTGAGGGTGCAGGCGTTTCACAAGTCATTGTGTGAATTCAAAATTGTAGTAAAATATCCCTTGTAGAGCGCAGTGATCCTGATGGATGCCTCAGCAAGGGTGAAACTGCTTGTTTGGTTTTCCTCAAATCACCAATGATTCACAAGGAAATTTGATGGAGAAGGCCATTCGGGCCATCATGCCTGTGCTCCACCAGCACCAGATTAAATACACATGGCAAGCCCGCGGTTTAACTTTACGGGGCGTGGTTGGGGTGGGGGAGTGGGAATGAGAAAAGTGTTGCGGGCTCGGGGACATCACCAGGACGTTACAAATTAATTTTAAAATGTGTGTTTTTTTTAATGGTGGAGGGTTGGAGGTAGGGGTTGGCGAAGGCCATTTTAGGGTGAGGAATGCACAAACACCGACCACACATTCTCTTTTGACGAGACCCTCTCACAGACATCACTCATCAATACTCAAGCTACCTAAAACTCCTGTCAACATCCCCATACCCCTCTATCCCCATAACTTCCAGGTACCTATCTAATTCTAATTTAAACTTATCTCCTGTTTCTGCTGCCACTACCTCTCCAGGGAGACCATTCCATGCATTAACTACTCTCTGAGTGAAAGTCCCCTGCCTTACTACCATCTTACTCTCAGGCTTTGGTCCCTGGTCCTATCACTGTCTACTTTGCTGAATAATTCTTCTCAACTTACTCGGTCTAAATCCTTCGTGATATTAAACATTTCTCTGTCGTATCCCCTCATAAATCACCTCCTTTATAATGTACTGGCATTGGACCCGTCGCCTCGCTGACGGTAGTTCAACAACATAACTTGTAATGTTACAATTCAGTTTTACAGTTTATTGATGATCAATATTTGCAATTTTTTTTTATTTCACAAATATTTTGTTTACTGCTAAAAACCCAGCGTTAATCTACGATAATACAAGGAGCTCTGTCTTGGCGTACCTGCCTGCATGCGTCCGTCCAACAGTACACAATCTGCAGCGCAGCATGCATGTACGCACGTGCACACATAAACGTACACGCAGTGTTTAACATGCCGCACATACACGCACGCAGTGGCATGCTACATGGTTGATTAGCATTAAAACAAAATCTCTTCTTCCTCCATCTTCTTCTTCACTTATAATAATGGTGAGTCTCATTCAGTCCTGTTTCTCATATCTCGGCCAGGATCTATACACCGCCTAATTTTATTTCCCATGAACAACAACCGATTTCTTTTTGTTTTTAGCAATTGCGCAAATATTGGTATTCCTGTCAGCGAAGCGACGGGTCTTGCCTTCTATTTCAGTAACACGCGTACCAATTCACCCCCAAAAAAACAATATTGATGATTCGTTTTATATTCCCAGGGATCAGATGTTGCATCGGTTTTTTATTTATTTATTTATTTTCATGTTGCCTACCTACCTCGCTTTAGCCTACCTAGCCTAGCCCCAGATGTAATGCCGTCCTACTGCACCACCGTCTTACCACACCACCGTCTAACCGCACCACCGTCTAACCGCACCACCGTCTAACCGCACCACCGTCTTACCACACCACCGTCTTACCACGCCACCGTCTTACCACATCCGTCATCCCGATGTTGAGGGTCAGATATATGGGTTATGGTATTCATCTGCCATCACCGAAGCGATTGGACTGGTTTAGTGCTCGACACTGGGATGGCTAGCGTAATAGTAGCCCTACACTGAACACTGCATGGCAGCTACGTTCTTCCTCAAATGTGTGACCAAAACTGCACACTATATTCTAGATATGGCCCTTACTAAATTCCTGTACAATGTTAACACCACCTCTTTTGATTTATAATTGATCCCCCTCCGAATACAACCGAAACCCCGATTTGCTTTACCCATGGCTGCCTGGCACTGTGCTGCCTGCTTACCTCCCATATATATTACCACTCCCAGATCATTCTCCTGTGTGACACGCTCCAAAATTACCCCTTACATCCTGTAATCTCCATTTTCATTGTTCTTTCCCATCCCCAACACCTTACACTTGCTCAGGTTAAATTCCATCTGCCAATCTTTTGCCCAATCTATACAAGTATCAATACTTTCCTGAATCTGATCACCACCCCCTCTGCTATCCACCTTACCTCCAAGTTATGTGTCATCTGTAAATTTGGAAAGCTTACTCTTCACCCCATTATCCCAATCGTTTATGTAAATAATGAATCGAGAAATGGTCCGAGTACTGATCCCTGAGCTACCCCACTACTTACATCCTCCCTGCAAGACATCCTCCCACTCACAGCCATTCTTTGCTTCCTATCACAAAGCCAGTTTGTAATCCAATTAGCTACCTGACCAGCCACTCCACAAGCCCTCACTTTGACTGACAACCTCCGATGTGGTACCTTATCGAATGCCTTCTTAAAGGCAAAATGCACCCGCATTACGAGGCTTGGATTCTTCCCTCATCCACCCAATCAGAAACTTCTTCATAGAACGCCAATACATTTATTTAACATGACCTCCTTTAATAAATCCGGGCTGATAACCTCAATTAATTTTAACTTATTTAAGTGGTTCCTTATCTGATCCTTAATTAATGTCTCCAACATCTTCCCCACAATTGAAGTTAAACTAACAGGTCTCGAGTTTCCCAATTAATCTCCAGATAATTTCTTTGAAACCCCAGTTGGGCCCTCCGGTGTTTGTGTTAAGGTGTTGTGGAATTTGTTTCTGCCTGTTAAAGCTAACTTTAAACTGGAACGGTTCTCATCTGAACCGATGGATGGCTCGTGATGCTCGGATCTCGGGTTCAAATCCCATATACTACATGTATTATAGCAATTGTCCACTAATGTCTACGCAATCTTGTATATTATTTCCGAGTTTGTGGTTTCGTGTCGCGCTATCTTCGACTTTGTTCTGCGCTCGAGTAACCTGATATTTGGCTTACATTATCTCAAACACCATATGAGGTGCGTGGTACAAAAAAAGTAAATAAAATGGTTCTGAAACAGTGAAATCGTATTCCACTTACTGCATTAAAGTAAAATTACTACTGATACTCTGCATCAGTTCCTTTCTCAAACACACCCACCCCAACATGTCGCACAGAGCGCGGGTTATGCTCGATCACATGAAACCACACTGATGGCGATACCATCTTCGTCCTGCATGGGATGTAGCTGCAAACTCCACGATGAAGCTTTTATCAGTGTAAAAGTTAAAAAAAAAAAAACAGAATAAGCTCCCACTGGTAGTGCAGCTGCTCAGTCACTCCAAAATTCTAGGCCTCAGACCTACTCCAAACTGGCAGGGGAATATTTATGTTTACATTCGTAGTTGTAAACCACTATGTTAAATACAGTAATACCTCGCTCAGAGCTCGGGATGTATTCCTGGAGAAGATAACGTGAATGTGGTATCGCTAATAGCGCCACCAATAATACAGATGGTAAACATATTTTCATAAATAAAAATGATTTTTTTTTATTGTAATAACATTAGCATTAACAAAAACATAAAATATGGACAAACGTCAACAAAAAGTAATAATTGCCATCACCGCTACTCTACTCCGACATGTGAGTAGTGGGAGACGAGGTGGGAGGAGGCTCATGCTGCTGCAAAACGAAGGTGGAGTAAACAGCCCTGATTGGCTCAGATAGTGTGGATTCAGTACAAACAATGGTGGATGGTGCGTTTACTCGGCTCGTGCCGTACAGTGTGTTGTGGATTTTCGTAGGTTTTTATTTATTTATTTTAGTAAAGTTTTTCTCCATGACAAATAGCTCGACAACAAATAAGCATTCTACGAGGCTGTGTTAAGCGAGGTATTACTGTCCTGCCATTATGGGTGAAATATATGATTGCCATTAAAATCAAGTTCTTCATGAGGGAATCTCAAATAATATTGTTCCCTTGCCTGTGTGTCGTCTTGTTCTTGTTCTTCTTCTTGTTCTTCTTTATCTTCATCTTCATCCAATCCTGAAGATTCTTGCAGAACAACCTATGGCTGTTTGTCCGTGCTCTATCCTTTTTAAATTCCGAGTGTCAAGTAAGGAAGCAGCACGTACCATTTTAAAAGTCTTTGGCATGACCCAGCTGGGGTCACGTTCAAACTGCCCTCTTCCCTGCTGCAGAGAGGACTCTCTAACCATTGTGCCACCGAGTCTGTCGTTTCTTCTTCCTCTCCCCCACCCCCTCCCCACCTCCCACCATGCCGATGTCAAGTTGAAATTGTCTGTTAATATTTGTCTTTCTTTTTCTTCATCCTTTTCCTTTGTTTATATCTCCACTCCTCTCTTCTCTCTTTCTTGTCTTCATGATGGTCTGGTGTGTGTGTGTGTGTGTGTGTGTGTGTGTGTGTGTGTGTGTGTGTGTGTGTGTGTGTGTGTGTGTGTGTGTGTGTCACTCTCATGGAATTGAAAGAGGGTGGATTTGGTCATTTTTCTGTTTTTGCAGCTGCTTAGATGCCTCCATTGCCATCAAGCCAGTGTTTGATCGCTTTCAGACGGTCATCATCACATCAGGGGTATGTTCACCATTTGTCTGAATCATTGGATAACATTTGCTGTCATTGCAATATTGTGTTAAAGGTGGTAAGGCCTCCTAAACTTTAAGATTTTCATCTTGCATGGTGGGCCAGCTTTTTTGCACGTATTTTGATACGAGTCTTTAACCTTTAATCATGCACTGAAACTTTGTAGAGGGGTAGAGAGGGAGAGGGAGAGGGAGACTGGGACTGGGACCGATGTATACAATTATGCCTTTTGCCTGGAATTTTATGTTCACTTCTTATTATATTTTGTTTAATTTCCACCAGTAGTTGATCGACACCTCGTTTGCTTTACCTGGTAGACCCTGTCTCCCTTGGACATGTATCCCAAGATTTTGGACTTCCGGCCTGTCACGATTGCATCCTTTTCAATGACATTGGCCAGGACCTGCCTTTGCCCCATTGTGAGTTTCTCGTGTGTTTTTGTTCAAGTTTAGGCCTTGTGTTTGCAACCTGCACACAGATGTGTAAATGTTAAGTCTTTCGTGAAAGGTTGAAACTGTTCTCCAAAAATATCATGAAGCTTCTCCAGAAGATGAAATAAGAGTAAGAGTATAGGATGGCTTTTGGGGAATATTCGATGATTTAGTCGGTCTTGGACGTTAAGCACGACCAGATTGCTGGTTGGCTTTCTCTTTCATCGAACAGCCAGATATTTTGCATCACACATTGTATTATTTTTTTTCAATAATTTGCCACCTTTTTACTGATCTTGTTGTTTTCTTTGTGAGATATCACAAGACAAGTTTTTATCGGCCTCAATGAGATACTTTCATACTTCTTTTGCAGATTGTCGGTCGAGGCAATGACCAAGTAGCCATGACCTCTAAGTTTGAGATGCGGGAAGACATTGGTACGTGTACATGATACTTGCAGCGATAATTTTGTTTTGTATTATCAGGGATGGCCGTTAATTGTAGAATAGTACCATGATCAAACTTCAATAGCCCGGTGTGAATGTTTGTTACTTGGCAAGTATGTTGATCTCTTCTGTTTGTCTGTCCGCTCACCTTTAATCGCATACAGGTCACAATTTTAAACCGATCTTCACTAAACTTCACCAAATGGTGGAGTTGGTGGTCTGACCGAATCCTATTTATTTTTGAGCTCAAAAGGTCATCATAGGCCAAAGGTAAACTTTTTCGAATTTCTAAAATCCTCACTTTTCATCCGATTGACTTGAAATTTGAAGAGCATTTGCCATATCAGGTCACTGAGTTCAACCATCTATTATTTTGAAGGTCACAAGATCAACATTGGCCTAATTTCTAAAATTGAGAAATTGGGCCAAAACTATATACATCATGATGTCTCAAAAAGTTGTGGGAAAGTTATGACAAAACTGTGTGGATGAGTTAGTTAGGTGACGAGAACAAGTGGATTAGATTGTGGTTCAGATCCAGCCCATCAGTGGGGTACACTACGTAAACTGTTCAGCGTGGCGGAGGTATGTGCTACCGAGTGCCTTTCTACTTTCTTCTGGTTTGCCAAGTGTCGCTTTATGAGTGATTTTTCATTTGCTTATTTATTTATGTATTTACAAGGTCGAGGCTCATGAAAGAGTAAGGCGGCAGAGGGAACGAACTGTGATAGTAGGGAAGTGCAGTAATAATTTGAACACGCTGAAGTAGCAGGAAAAATGGAGGAGGAGGAGGGGAGGAAACACCTGCAAGGAAGAGGGTTGTGTGAGGGAGGGTCAATCGGGGTATAAAAAGATTGTGGCTGACGATAGTGGGTTGGGGGCGTTGATATGGGATGGTGATGTACCACCACCTGCTTGAAGCTCTGGAGGGAAGAGTGGGATTGGACAGTATCAGGAAGGTGGCTCCACAAATGGGGAGAAGAGAGTTGAGGTGTGTGGAAAGTCTGAATTTTGGGAATGTAACCAGGATCCATGGGGAGTCGGAAATTCCTCCTTAAGAAATGGCTCGCTGAGTGCGGTAACAAAAGCGGTGCCATTGTTGTGCCGTCGCTGGTACCCAGAGTGCCCGGGAAGTGACAGCGATTTTCCCCAAGCTCAGTGGCTTTGTTTGTCTTTTTAATCGTCCTTGTTTCTTTCTAAAGTGCCTTGAACAACAGATAGGGGCACTTGATAAAATGCAAAGCTTTGGCATAAACTGGTGTTTGAAACATTAATTGAGGACTAAATGATGATGGCATTTATCCAGGAATGGCCCGAGCGAGTTATAATTAAAACTTTATTTATGTGAACGTGTAAGTTTAAATCTTGCATGACAATCAGGGCCGAGTACATACTGATTGCATCCTGTCTTAATAAATGCAAATTACTTGTCTCTATCTATTGTAGACACATTCGACAGCACAAAGTTAAATACCTATTCCAAACCCACAATTTAGCAAGCTGCTTGCACAGTGTGTAATGAGACTGAGATGTTTCTCATGAGCAGACTGTAAAACGGTGCGAGCTTGTAATTGTACGTACACCAAGCAAGAAGGCCCTTCCCCATGTGCTTGTTTTCCTGACAGCTGTGATTCGTAATTACGGAACGTTGCTCCTCGAACTCTCGGGGGTTGTACCCGATGGGATCGTGTGCTTCTTCACCAGTTACATGTACATGGAATCTATTGTAGCTTCCTGGTATGAGCAGGTGAGGAACTTGAGTTACAGGCGAAGAGGTTGGGCCTATGCATGGGAATATTTTTTTATTATTATTCATCTTCAATGAACAGTCATTAATGATTTGGAATAAAATAGTCCTGATTTTTAAAATTTGGATTTATGATCAGTTGCTTTGGTGCATGATCTCTGCCACGTGTCGTTCTTGATATAATTACGATGCTTGTGACTTATGATGTGAAGTACCAATAATGCATTAACAACATCACAATAATATGTAATTTGTTTCACTGTTTTCCACTTGGAAGTTCATGTGGAGTTTTATTCCCACCAAGTCTGAATGTGAACCTTTGAGTCAATTCAATAACAAGTTTTCCTTGTTGATAGACTGAGCATGTGCGCGAGGATATTGTGCTCATTTTCTTTCAAATTTGAATTCTTCAAAGGACATGATAGCCATATAAACCACCCCCCGCTGGGGAAGAGATGACAGAGCACCCGAAAACTTAAAAGTCCGATCTGGCAGAGCCTTACCTGGTTCGTTGGTAGAGAAGGTGACCGACTGTGGTACCAACTCTGATCTAACCATTTGGGACTCAATGGGTCTGCTAAAATGCCAATTACTCGATTCTGTCCTTACCAACAGGCTGACACACATTGTATGGTGCAAGGAGAGTATCTATAAGCCCTAGGCCTAGTATATGGTGAAAACACTTGTTTTCGATTTACTTTTAATCCACTTTGGTGGTTCTAATAACCAATATACCCACTGCTCAACTTGCTGGTTCATCCTCCGAATTTGGTCATGGTCCTTGTGAGTTGCACTATCTCTTCTTATTTTTTTTTTCTGGCACAATCATCTGGCAGGGTAGTGTAGCTCGGATTCAGGCCTCCTTGCCTGGCTCTATCTCTCGTGGGAACCCGATGCCTTGGGGTGAACTTGGAGTATCCTGCATGTTCCCCCAACTGAGGCCCTCCCTGACGCCCACCGTGGGACTCTTCCTGGCACTCACTCTGTGCTCATGGCATTCACACGCTGCAAGCCCTCTCCTTAAGCACCCATGCCCTCATTCTAAAATTAACTCACCATCTTGGTACGATGGTGGCTCACATTCATTCAGGAGGCCCTGTGGTTTGGTGCCTTAAACAATAAACACTCTCAGCCCACAAACTACACGTTTGTACACCCACTATTAAAACAAACCTACTACATAATGTGTAGCTTGTTAAAACACAAAACAGATAGTTTTTTTTAATGTTATGTGCTCTCCTCTCCCTTTCTACCTCCCTATCCATTTATTTGTTCCATTGCTCTTTCATCCCTGGTTTTCCCTTCCTGTTCTTTTCAGCCCCTTACTTGTACTTGAGCTTTTATGTAGCTTTTTCACCCTGTATCCTCCTCACCACTACTCGCCTTAGTTTCTGATTCTTCCCTTCATCCATTCTTCCTCCAAGCGCCCCTCTGTTGTTGTTTCACCGTTTTACACCGGGTTGTAGCTATTCTGTTTTGTGATTTAGGTCTTCCATGAACCTTGACGTTGGACACCAATATTAATATCATCACCGTGCCGTGATTGTGGCCTTGACCATCAGACCAGGCCATTGTGACCTGGACATAGGAGACTGTGATAAGCCAAGAAGTATGCAATTTTACAAGGCTAAAGCTCTGAGCAAACTTTTGAGAATAACTCACAACTGACAAAAAGCCAACGTAGTTTGCAGGTTTAATTTATTTGTTTATCCTAACTCGGAAAAACGCCTTTCTTATACCGTGGGAATAACACTGTTACACATGAAGAATTTGTTTTTCTCTTCATAATATTTATACAAAGAAAAATCCAATCGTATTTATAATTCAACTGCTCTGTGCCGAGCCATCACTCTTCTCAATCGATGAGATCTCTTGTGGATTTTTTTTTCATGACGATGCTCCATGTTTAACATACTCATTGCCAATCATCTGTTCTCTTTCTCTCATGATATTCCACCCTCAGGGAATTCTGGAGAACATTCAGCGAAACAAGCTGATCTTCATTGAGACACAGGATGGGGCTGAGACCAGCATGGCTCTAGAAAAGTACCATGAGGTAGAGTATGAGAAGTATCACGATGATAAACAAGATGAGCAACTGGGGATGAAAACAGTATGTGGAAGGAGAGCAGCTGTTGGTAGCTTTAATGAATAAGTAGTTTACCCAGAGGCTGGGTTCCTCAGCGTTACAATAAGATTAGGAACGTTACATAACTTAGTAATCACAGATAAGTTTTGCTTAATATGGCAGGATATCAGAAAGGGATGTGCACTTGCCTCTGAGCTGTCTCGCCTGGATTTGAATCTGATCCAACTATAAACTGTCATCCTGGTGTTTTGCAGACAGGGCGAGGCATCTTTGCGTGTGCTGTCCCTCACATGGACATTAAACTGGCTGGGCGTTCCCTCTGCAAGCATTAGTTGGTGGACGTTGTAGATCCCACGTTGTTTGCGAAGAGTAGGAGAGCTATCACTGGCACCCTGGATAAGTTACAAATTCGTGCTCTAACCTAGCCTATTTAGTCGAAGGTCAGGCTGGACCAACCGATTTGTGAAACACGGGTCAAAATCTTTCCTCTGCCAACCACACAATGTGGGAATAATTGTGGCCATTAAAAAGAGAAGTTGTTGATGTGTGTACAGAGTCGAGGCTCGGGAAGAAGCGAGGACGTACAACGAACCAAGACATAACGGAATGAAAGAACGGCACACGGTGGAGTGCATACCTCCGCCAGGCTGAGCAGTTTGTTTTGTATCCCACTCGTAAGCCGGATATGCATCTGGACCTGAACCAAAATCTAATCAGCTTGTTATTGTCACCTATCTGACCTGTCCACCAAGTTTTGTAATAACCTGTCCAGAACCTTTTAAGATATTGTGCTATAGATCGTTTTAGTCTCATCTTCCTATGCCTTATGGTGAAGAATCACTAAAAAAAAATTGTAATCTTGTATCCATATCTGGATCTTCGCCACAGTCAAATCAGTTCGACCATATCACATACCTAACCTGTACACCAAGTTCCGTCCAAATTCGTCCTTAACTTTTTGAAATATCTTGCTCACAAACAAACAGTCTGGGGTGAAAACTTGAGCTCCGTCCACCTTCGGTGGTGGAGGCAATGATGTATCTGTCTGTGCATAAGAGCTAGCAGGTTTCTGTGGAGGATGTCCTGCACCATTGATCAGAGAAAGAACGAGGCACGCTTACCAGCGGAGTCATTTGTCTACATCATCGATCTCAGACACTCACATTCATTTGGCCCGAGCTCGGGCCATTCTCAGACATTCACATTCACCTCTCAGACACTCACATTCAAGGACATTCATTTGGTAATACACCTCAACAAGGTTAAGATGTGTTCATTGTGTTTCTAACCCATTTCAAACACAGGAATGAAACGATAACATAAATACAGTCCGATCGAAAAACTCAGCTTTAATTAGCTTCAAAGATGCGGATGGAAAAACAACCACCGTCCAACACGTCAGACCAGTAACCAGCAGTTTGCATAAACTGATGTATATCATAAAAACCAAACGTGATTTCTGAAGCAGTGTGTTGGTGCAATGACAGGCTCTTGTGCTTTCGTTTCCACGCAGGCCTGTGAGAACGGGCGTGGTGCCATCTTATTGTCAGTCGCCAGAGGGAAGGTATCTGAAGGCATCGACTTTGGTAGGTGCACAAACAAACATTTACATAACCCTCTCCTT
>NC_140975.1:35960363-35975363 GCF_056783735.1 Eptatretus burgeri
AGGGAATGCTTCGACGCATTGAGAAAATTGCACACCAGTCCTGAAACTGGCACTCCTCTACTGTCCACCTGACCTCACTCACATCAACTTCGGCTCAAACCTTGAACAGCATCCAGAGTGATTGTTTACTTTGCGTACAAGTTGAATATTAGGAATGTGAATCTAAAGATGTGAATGTTCGTCCATGGATTACTCAAACCTTCAACTCTCCCAATTTAAGATGTTCTATTTTGTGTCAAAAAGTGCAACGGAGATTTTGAGTTTTCAACATGGCAATGGTGGCTTTACGCATGTTGCTAAAACATTACCTGTTGTACATGTAAATGCCTTTAATAAACCTTTGTAGAAAAGAAAACCTCTGAATTTGTCAGTTATAAAAATTGAGCCAATGGAGACAGCAAAAAATAAAAACAAGAAAATTTAAGTTTCTTTGATTACCTCTGCCACTGAAGGTGGGCGGAGGTTGTTTTCACCCCTGTCTGTCTGTAAGCAGGATATATCAAAAAGTTATGGGCAGATTCGGATAAAATTTGCTGGACAAGTTGAGTGTGAAGACGAATTGATTACATTTTGGTGAAGATCCGGATCGAGAATATTTTCGTGATTTTCATTATTGAGAGATAGAGCCAAACAACATATGTATATATTGTTGTGGTTGATGAAATTCGCAAATCACCATTCAGGTCCCGTAGGTGAGATATCTCTGTAAGTATATGTGTAGTTAGGCCCAAACCCGTTGTTTAGAGGGAATAAATGTCATTCATTCGGGCTGCGACCCTTCAGGATAGCCGTTTTTCTGTTACTATCTTTATTTTGGACCAGCCGCCATTACTACCACCACAACCACCACATCCACCTTCTCCACAACCGCTTTCACACAACAACCACCAACCGCAACGCCGCTTCACAACAACAACAACAACGCCAACAGCCACGACCTTTACCGTCACATCTCGCTCTCGCAACCATCGCATCACCGCCATTCCCGCGCCGCTTGTGGGCACCGATCCTGGACTCGTACAGGGCGCGCACCGAACAGCGGGTGCAAAAACACCAGCCTTTCCGAGAAATCGGATCAAGAATGATTCACGCCCACTTTTCCTCTGTCCAATGGGGAGCGTGGCTCCGCCCCCGAGCCATTCCTGATCCAAAAATCTGCATACGATTTCTCCTGTCGCACTATAAATAAAAGCACAAAGCGCGGAGCGAATCAGGGCAGTTGGAAGCAGTTGGACGGAGTTGAGTTGGGGAGAGTCGAGCAGTTGGAAAGAGTTGGAGAGTTTCTGAGAAGAGGAAGGCAGTTGGGAAGAGTTGAAGAGTTGAGAAGAGGAAAGAGTTGAGAAGAAGCAGTTGGACGGAGTTGAGAAGAGTGGAGAGTGGGAGAGTTGTGGCGGCGGCGAAGGCAGTCGAGAGAGTGTCTGTCGGGGTCCGGGGAGGCTGGAGAAGCCAAGGATCTTTGTGGAGGTCTGCGCTCGTGTCAGAGTCGGGGAGCTGCGGAGAGGGGAGGCCGGTAACGTGACCGAGGTCGCGGTGGAGTTGCTCGTCGCGGGACCCAAGCCAGCGAGATATCCTCATTCCCCCGAGCATCAACAACCCCCTCCTGTTTCCCCCCGCGCTGAGATAGTGTGAGAAGGGGGCCCCGTTCCCACCCCATTCCAGGCAGTGCCAGCGAGGCCCGCGGAGTCGGGGCGCCGCCGCCATTTTGCGGCTCATCACCAGACGGGTACGCTCGACGCGGTCTCGGCCCCAGGCCCGTCTGCCCCCTTATCGTTGAGGGTGGCCCCCTTTTTCTTTTGCTTTGAGTATATGTGTTGTCGGCGTCGTCTGTGAAGTAAAAGTGTTGCCTTGTGCTCGGTAGTCGGTAGTAGATCTGCATTGTCTCTTCTGTTACATTTGCTTTTTGTGCAGAATTGTCGTGTTACTTTTACATTTGCTTTTGGTGCATAATTGTATATGTGTGCTTTCCGTTTGCCACGGAATAAATGTGCTTTATGTTGAACTGTTTTTCCCGTTTCGCTTCGTCTTTTCTTTTATTGAATCTCCATCTTACTTCACGTAAAGGGTTGGTCGTGGGCTAAATACGCCCAATAATTAATCGAACCGTCGAGGTTGACGATAACACCGCTCGGTTATCCCGATAGTACGGAACGGGTCGCTTAAAGTGGCCCGTGTCCGAAGTCGACCTGCGGCGAGGTGCGATCGCCCGGTCTACCCTCCGTGTGGATACTTAGGTAGGTCGAATTTGGCGAGCAACCCTATCCCACGCGGGGGGCCGATTGGCACGATCGTGGTGAGGCCGAAAGGCCCACCCGTGACTAGTTCCCGGCGTTAGTCCGAGAGGGTCACGACGGGATTGTCCGTCCGGTGGGCGACGTGCCGCGATTCGAGTTACGTGGCCGCTCGCACGCCGGCGGGCGCGAATCCGCAACACTGGTGTCAGGAGTGGGATACAAACCCATCCCCCTCCTCGCGGCACTGGTATCGGAGAGCGGGAAAACGGGCTCTCCTGTCTCCAGATAAATTTACGGGAATCGGTCCAGGGGTGAGAGGAGCGACCCCCGATTCCCTCCAAATTACGAGCGATTCAAATTAACCTTTTACGAGAAATAAGATGGCGTCTCAAGGCGAGCGGGAGCCGGGGGTATTAGAAATGGATTTAGAATGTGTAGAATCCATGGTCCAGGATGAAAACCCCGTGCAGGAAATGTTGGTTGTGCAGGAACACGAACTCCCCCAACTGAACCCAGAGCCCGAAATAGGTGCGGCAGTGGCCGCGGTGTATGACACCTCCCCTCCCCCTCTCCACCAAATCCCCCCCCGATCCTTGCCGAATCGGCTCACCCAAGCGCACCCGACATGGCCCAGCTATGCGCCATGCTGGCGGCAATGACAGCGAGGATGGATACAAACACAAATGAAATGAAAAACGAAATAAAAGGCATGAACAAGCAAATGAACGAAGTGAAAACGAAAATGGATGCGAATACACAGCAAATGAAACGAAATGGAAACAAACTTGAAGGAAGAAATGAAAGAGCTGCGGGGTGAGACGCAGAGCATGGGCCGAAGCCTGCAGGCGGGCATGAAGGCAGTAACCGGGGAGCTTAAAATGGCGACTCCACGTGTGGGAGCGAACGAGCTGGAAGGGGGTGCAACGGCTGACAGGCCCGCGGTGGAGGCGGGTAAGAAAAAAATAATTCGGGGGACGTGTTGGGCGAGGGTCGTGACGGAAAAGGTGACGGTAACCGAGAGGGAAAAACTAATTGGGGTGACGGAGACGTGCACGAGGGGGATAACAAGGGAAGAGACGGAAATAATAGTTGAGACAAGGGAGGTAAAGGGTGAAGAGGTGACTGAGTTGGCAGAGACACGGGAGATGGGAACGATTGAGGGAAGACTACACGATGAAGACGGGGATAGAGACGCACACACACACACACGGAGGTAGTGGAGGATAATGGGGGTGAGCTCGCGGACTGGGTAGAGACCCGGTGCGAGCAGTTGGATGGCCTCCTCCAGGAACGAGGGGAGGGAGTATGCCCCCTTGAAGCGAGTCACGACCAGGTGGGTTCGGTTGTGTCGAGCGAGTTCGAGGGGAGGAGTGCTGTGGACAGGTGCACGGAGAGCTTGGGGGGTATAGAGGCCCCGGAGACCCTTGTGGGGACACTAATCCCCAGTGTGGTTGTCCCGGTATGTGTGGTGTCGAGGTGTGTGTTCATGAGTGTGGCACGCACGCATAGCGTGGGTGCAAGGGCGTGTGTGAGAGCGACCGGGTGGGTGACAAAGACCCCGTGTGTGGAAGCGACCCCGTGTGTGAGTGGTGTGGTGGTAAGTGTGCAGAAGATCGTGCTTCCCAGCACGCCGTGTGTGGATGAGGCACCGCGAGCGAGTGCCCCCGCGTGTGTGAGTGAGGCACGGTGTATGAGTGAGGCACCGCGGATGAGTTCCCCCGCGTGTGTGAGTGGTATGGTTTGTGTGAGGGAAATGGCACGAGTGAGTGAAAGGCCGCGAGTGAGTGGAGCCACGTGTGCGAGGGAGGTAGCATGCGTGAGTGAACGGCCGAGTGCAAGGGAGACCGTGTGTGTGAGAGAGACAGCGTGTGCAAGGTCGCTGTGTGTAAGGGAGATGTCGGTCGGCATGTGTAAACATGCAGCCGCGTCTCCCGGTGTGAGTTTAATGGTGAGGAGTGCGTGTGTGGAATGGAGATGGAGACGGCGACAGAGGGACAAAAGCCGAGAAGCGGCTGCAGCTGTTTCGAGAACCGTGCCGGGTTCGCCCAGCAGCGAGCGCGAGGTCCGTGCTGTGCAACGCACGAGGCCCCCACGTGCTCGTTTGCGGGAGTGAAGTCCCGGTCCGGAAACGCACGCGGTGGATTTGCCGATCCCGCGGACGAACAAAGTTTAGGCAGGATTATGGATTTGGACCGGACGGGTTCTCCACGCGATCGTGTGTGTTAAGCTCCAACGGGCAAAGCACATGTGTTCGCGTGGGGAACCCCTCGAGACGTGGGGCTTGTGTTTTTTTTTATGCGCACGGTGACGTCATGGCTGCACGTGGGGTTGGAATCCGGCAGGAGGGGTATCCCTGCCGGATGGTACCGTCCAAGGAGGGACGAGGTACACGTGCAGCAGCATGACGTCACGGGCAGGTACAAAGTGCGCGAGCTGTGAGTTGCCACGCTGGTGCTGCGCATGTGGAAAAAAAAGAAAAAGAAAAAGCAAGCCTCACTTTCGGGTGAACAGGATTTCCCGGGCAAGGGGTGGAAGACCCCCTTACCCAGGGCACAGGATGGAAACTACTTAGGGGGAAGGGTTAGCATAGCTGGACCGGCTCCATGGGGCAGGCGTAAGTCCTCATGGGGCCCGTGGAATGGATGAGTTAGAGGGATTGTAGCGAGATTTAGGTTGGGAAATTGATTAATGAGATTATTTGAGGACAGTGACAGACTTGTGAGTGTGTAGAGGGGACGTAGTTTAGCTACGTAGTGTTAAATGGAACGTGCTATAGTATAAGGGACGACGTGGGAGCACGAGTTAGTTAGGGGATGCAGATAGAAGGATGGCAGAGTTCAGCGGTGAGTGTGTTGAAGAGTTGGTGAGTGAAGTGGAAGCATGTGCTTGGTGAGTGAGTGAGGCCAGCGGGTCTGTGTGTATGGAGCGAATGGGGACTGCATGGTGCGATGAGTGATTGGGGGGAGGAGTGACTCCCGCCCAAGGGACCCCGGGGTCAGTGTAGAGTGAGTTAGGGGGTTAGTTAAATTGAAAAATGGAGGTCGTTTTGTTGTTGGTGGGAGTGTAGGCTCGAAACCCGTTTGGAGGGGTGCAGGAGCCCTGTTGACGGGCTGGGAGCGTGACTGCGAAAGGTGAGTATCGCTGAGTAGGTAACCCGGGCACCAGGCTAGTCGGCCGTGGTAGGCCAAGGGCCCATGGGGGACCGGGATAGCGTAGTGGGCACGGGTGCGCCTGCTTGGTGCGGGGGCCCGGGGCGCCATTAGCCGCGTGGGCAGTGTTGTGGGCACGGGTGACCCTCGGAAAGGGGCCTGGGAAGCCAGCCTGCCACGTGTGCGTTTCAGGGGAGGTGCCATGGGGGGCACTCCCCGGTGTTTAGGGAGCTGGTAGGCTCGGAGGCAGTGTAGTGCCCGGGGGTGCCCTCGTAGGGGGATTGGCAGAGGGTCGTACCTGCCAAAGGGAGCCATGCGTCCCAGCCATGAGACCGTGTGAGGGCACGGAGAGAAAATTGGGGGGCGAGGCCCGAAATTGTAAGGACACCAACACAGGCGACGGGAATCTGGGTTTATAGAACCAATAGTTTAAGCGAGAGGCGCTTGTTGAAAGCCCCAGGGTAGTTTAACAGTTAAATGGTTAGGGTAGATAGGAAGTGTACCGCTCCGCACCATCCATCCCCTCGCTCTCGTTGTGGGCCGCTGGACCCACTTTGGATTAGATCGCTGAAGTCTGGGGAGGCCATCTTGAGGCTTCGTTGGGCCTCGACACAGGACGCTAGCTCTCCCTTGTTCCCCTCCGAGAAGGGAACGTAGGGGTTGGGAGTAGGCTAGTAGACGATAGGTTAGCCGAACAAGGACGATAAAGGGGGTTAGGGGACGATTTATAGTGGGGAAGTAAAAATAAAAACAACCAAAAAATAAGTTGGGGCTAAATTGGGTTTTACAAATGAAGGGAGTGGGTATGGACAGTGACAGGCAAAGGCGATAGGTTGGGAGGGAGACCGTAGGGTAGGTCCGAGCCCGCATTCCGAGTGGCCAGCACCACCGCACTCCCTCCACCAACCTCCACTGCAAGGCAAAGGCTGGCCCACTTCATCGGCAGCTGTTGTTTTGCTGCAAGGCCTGTGCCGGCCGGATCGTCTACAGCTGCTGTGCTTGAAGGCCTGTGCCGGCCAGTTCGTCTGCCGGCTGTGTTTGCCTGCAGCGGCCTGGTTCTGCAGGCTGTGGTTGCCTGCTCACCTTTGCCATGCCATGCCCACTGCCCATGTTCACCAGCCCCGTTCAATTTTGCTTTGCCCCCCCCCCCCCTATTCATTGCCATGTGCACCAGGATCAGAAACCAACAGTTTGCAAGCTGCAAGAACTGCCCTGTTGGCAGCTACAACACGGGCCTGCAGTGGCGGCCCGTGCACCGTGTTTGTGTCCATCCATCCATGCGTTGTGTTCATTACGTGTGCCACTTGAGCTGGCACGGAGACTGCGTTTGTGCAGCCCATGCACCGTTGTGGTTCACTGGGTTCATTTCAAAAGGGAAGGCCTTGGACTGCGTGTGAGCAGCCGGCCACGTTCCCTGTCACCTGCACTGCTTGAGCCAGAGACTGCATGCGAGCAGCCTGGCTCCCTGCTAACTGCTTTCTTTTTGCAGAGTCCATTGATCCTGGGCCATGGTTTAGTGTAAAATTTGTAAGTTAAGGTTAAGATGTACTGTAAATATGAGTGCACCCCCGGCATGTCTGTCTTAGCGCCGGCAATTTTATTTAAGTCATCCGTGTAAGTGGGTTTGTTTTGGTAGTTACTCAGCCCTCAGGTTATTTATTTTGGGGACACGAATACCATGAATGCCGTACTCAGGGATCCGTAGGTAAAACATACGAGGGGAGAACTACACATGATGGCACACGAAAATGTGACGACTCGGGCCGAGTCTGTAAAAAGGGGAGGGGGTAGTGTTGTGGTTGAGGAAATTTGCAAACCACCATTCAGGTCCCGTAGGTGAGATATCTCTGTAAGTACATGTGTAGTTAGCCCCAAACTCATTGTTTAGAAGGAATAAATGTGATTCATTCGGGCTGCGACCCTTTAAGATAGCCGTTTTTCTGTTCTATCTTTATTTGAGCCAACCACGTCTCAACCGCCCTCACACAACAACCACCAACCGCAACGCCGCTTCACAACAACAACAACGCCAACAGCCACGACCTTTACCTTCACAGCACACCATCCCGCAACCATCGCATCACCGCCATTCCAAGCGTCACCGTGGCCAGGGACCGCTACTTTAGACCCTCCACCACCTTCGCCTCTCCTTCTGCGGCCATCCCCGCACCGCTTGTGAACGCCGAGCGTCAGGCTGTCCTGGCCTCGTGCGGGACACGCGCCGAGCCTCCGGTGCAAAAAGCGGCCTTTCCGAGGAGAAGTCGGATCAGGAATGATACACGCCCACTTCTGATCCGTCCTATCAGCAAGCGCGGGGCGATTTGGCCCCGCCTCCAGGCGCGTCGGAGTCAAATCGATATATGCAAATTTGAGGATCAGGGGAGGTTCACGCCCACTTTTCCTCCGTCCAATGGGCGAGTGTGGCTCCGCCCCCGAGCTCATCCTGATCCGGAAATTTGCATATGGGTTCTCCTGCCGTACGATAAAGCGCCGAGCGCGGGGCAAATTCAGTCAGTTTTGGGCTCGGGCGCGTTGGAGAGGTGTGGCGGCGGTGGAGTGTGGCAGCAGCAGTCAAGACGGGTCTGGAGGAGAGTCAGTCTGTCGGGGTTCGGAGTCTGTCGGGGAGCTGCAGAGAGGGGAAGCCGGGAACGTGGTCGAGGTCGCAGTGGAGTCGCTCGTCGCGGGACCCAAGCAAGCCAGCTATCCTCTTTCCCCAGAGCATCAACAATTCCCCCCTTCCCCCCCCCCTGCGCTGAGATAGTGCGGAAAGGGGGCCCCGTTCCCACCCCATTCCAAGCAGTGCCAACGAAACCCGTGGAGGAGCGCGGAGTCGGGGCATTTGCGGCTCATCACAAGATGGGTATGCTCCGCCCGGTCTCGCGCCCACAGGCCCCGTTTGCCCCCTTGTCGTTGAGGGTGGCCCTTTTCTTTTGCTTTTGAGTATATGTGTTGTCGGCGCCGTCTGTAAAGTAAAACTGATTAAGTGTTGCCGTGTGCTCGCGTAGTCGGTAGTAGATCTGCATTGTTGTGTTTCTTTTGTTGCAATTGCTTTTGGTGCATAATTGTTGTGATTGTATATGTGTGCTTTCCATGTGCCGCGGAATAAATGTGCCTCATGGTGAACTGTTTTTCCCGTTTCGCTTCGTCTTTTCTTTAATTGAATCTCCATCTTACTTCACGTAAAGGGTTGGTAGTGGGCTAAATACGCCCGATAATTAATCGGAACCGTCGATGTTGACGATAACACCGCTCGGTTATCCCGATAGTACGGAACGGGTCGCTTAAAGTGGCCTGTGTCCGGAGTCGAGCTGTGGCGAGGTGCGATCGCCCGGTCTACCCTCCGTGTGGGTACTTAGGGAGGTCGAATTTGGCGAACAACCCTATCCTACGCGGGGGGCCGATTGGCACGATCGTGGTGAGGCCGAAAGGCCCACCCGTGACGAGTTCCCGGCGTTAGTCAGAGAGGGTCACGACAGAATTGTCCGTCCGGTGGGCGACGTGCAGCGATTCGAGTTACGTGGCCGCTCGCACGCCGGCGGGAGCGAATTCGCAACTATATATATATATATATATATATATATATATATATATATATATATATATATATATATATATATATATATATATATATACATATATACATATATATACATATATATATATATATACATATATATACATATACATATACATATATATACATATATATACATATACATATACATATATATACATATATATACATATACATATACATATATATACATATATATACATATACATACACATATATATATACATATATATACATATATATACATATATATACATACATATTGTTGTGGTTACCAAATTCGCAAACCACCATTCAGGTCCCTTAGGTGAGGTATCTCGGTAAGTGCATGTGTAGTTAGGCCCAAGCCCGTTGTCTAGTGGGAATACATGTCATTTATGCGTGCTGCGACTCTTCAGGATAGCCGTTTTTCTTTTACTATCTTTATTTTGGACCAACCGCCATGATTACCATCACAACCACAACATCAACCACCGACCACAACCACCGCTTCACCACAACCGCCACGACCTTCACGTCACACCTCGCAACCGTAGCATCGCCACCGTTCTTGCCCCGCTGTGGGTACCGGTGTTGGACTCGTGCAGGGCGCACGTTGAACAGCGTGTACAAAATCACGGATTTTGTGCTTCAAAAACGGATCAAAAACGACACACGCCCACTTTTTGCCGTCCAATCGGTGAGCGAGGGGCGATTTGGCCCCGCCTCCAGAACGATCGATATATGCAAATTTGTGGATCAAAAAGCCTTCACGCCCACTTTTTCTCGGGCCAATGGGGAGCGAGGTGAAAGGTCAAAGGGAGGGGGTCAAAGGCAAAGCTACGGGGGGATAAAAGGACGGTGTTCGTCAGTCAGGAGAGTCGAGAGGGAGAAGGAGTCGGAGGGTGGAGAGTCGAGTGTGGAAGTCTGGAGCCCGAAGCCTGCAGTAGCTGGAGAAGCTGAAGAGAGTCGAACGAGGGGAGCCCAAAGAAGAGTCCAGGGTGGAGAGTCCAGAGGCGGAGAGGCGGCAGCGGCGAGGGCAGACGAGGGGGTGCTCGCGTCGGTGCCAGGAGCTGCACGCCCGAGGGAGGCCGGCAGCGCGACCTGGCCGAGGTGGAGACGCACACCAGGGATAATAAAGATCCTCTATACCCCGAGCATCAGCAACCCCCTCCTGTTTCCCCCCGCGCTGAGATAGTGCGACAAAGGGGGCCCCTTTTCCCACCCCCTGCCTGACACTGTCCGCGAAGCCCGCGGAGAGAGGCGCCATCGCCGCTCCGCGTCTCATCACCAGACGGGTAGGCGCGACCCGGTCTCGGCCTCAGGCCCGCCTCATTCTTGAGGTATTTCTTTTCCTTGGTTTTGGGTATGTGTTGTCGGCGCCGTCTGTGAAGTAGAATTGTATCAGTGTTGCCGTGTGCTCGGTAGTCGGTATTAGCTCTGCACTGTGTTTTCACTTTTATATTTGCTTTTTGTGTAAATGGAATTGTGTTTTCTTTTTTTTGTGTGCTTTTGGTGGAATTGTATTTGTGTGCTTCCCGTGTGCCGAGAATAAATGTGCTTTATTGTTGAACTGTTCTCCCGCTTCGCTTCGTCTTTTCCCCCATTGAACCCTCATCTTGCTTCACGTAAAGGGTTGGTAGTGGGCTGAGTACGCCCGATAATTAATCGAACCGTCGAGGTCGACGATAACACCGCTCGGTTATTCTGATAGTACGGAACGGGTCGCTTAAGTGGCCCGTGTCCGAAGTCGACCTGCGGCGAGGTGCGATCGCCTGGTCTACCCTCCGCGTGGGTACTTAGGTCGGTCGAATTTGGCGAGCAACCCTATCCCACGCGGGGGCTGATTGGCTCGATCGCGGTGAGACCAAAAGGTCCACCCGTGACTGGTTCCCGGCGTTAGTCCGAGAGGGTCACGACTGGATTGTCCGTCCGGTGGGCGACGTGCCGCGATTCGAGTTACGTGGCCGTTCGCACGCCGGCGGGCGCGAAATCCGCAACTGTGTGTCAGGTCGTGCGATACAAATTCATCGCCCTCCTCGCGGCACTGGTATCGGAGAACAGGAAAACAGGCTCTCCTGTCTCCGGCTAAATTCACGGGAATCGGTCCAGGGGTGAGAGAAGCGACCCCCGATTCCCTCCAAATTACGAGCGAGCAAATTAACCCTTCACGAGAAGCAAGATGGCGTCTCAAGGCGAGCGGGAGCCGGGGGTATTAGAAATGTATATGTGTAATAATGTAGAGTCCATGGTCCAGGATGGAATCCCCGTGCAGGAAATGTTGATTGTGCAGGAACACGGACTCCCCCAACTGAACCCAGAACCTGAGGTGGGTGCGGCAGCGGCCGCGGTGTATGACACCTCCCCCCCCCCCTCTCCACCAAAACCCTTCCCCGACCCCTGCCGAAACGGCTCACCCAAGCGCACCCGACATGACCCAGCTATTCACCATGCTGGCAAAAATGTATGCGGAAACGACAGCGAAGATGATTGCGAACATGAACAAGCAAATGGACGAAGTAAAAACGACGATGGATACAAATACAAACGAAATGAAAGGCATGAACGAAAAGATGGATACAAATACAAATGAAATGAAAAACGAAATGAACAAGCAAATAAACGGAATGGAAGCAAACATGAAGGAGGAAATGAAAAAGTTCCGGGGTGAGACGCAGAACATGGGCCGATGCCTGCAGGCGGGCATGAAGGCCGTGACAAAGGAAATAATAGTTGAGACAAGGGAGGTAAAGGGTGAAGAGTTGGCAGAGACACGGGAGATAGAAAAAATAGAGGAAAGACTACACGAGGAAGACGGGGTAAGTGACGCACACACACACACACACAGAGGTAGTGGAGGATAATGGGGGTGAGCTGGCGGACCGTGCAGGGACCCGGTGCGAGCACCTGGATGGCCTCCTCCAGGAACGAGGGGAGGGAGTATGCCCCCTCGAGGCGAGTCACGACCAGGTGAGTTCGGTCGTGTTTTGCGAGGTTGAGGGGACGAGTGCTGTGGACGGGTGCACGGAGAGCTTGGGGGGTATAGAGGCCCCGGAGACCCTTGTGGGGACACAAATCCCCAGTGTAGTTGTCCCTGTGTGTGTGGTGCAAGGCGTGAGTGCGTCCCCGTGTGTGGAAGCGACCCCGTGTGTGAGTGGTGTGGTGGCGATGGTGCTGGAGTGCGTGCTTCCCAGCACGCCGTGTTTGGATGAGGCACCGTGTGTGGATGAGGAACCGTGTGTGGATGAGGAACCGTGTGTGTGAGTGAAACGGCCAGTATGAGTGAGGAACCGCGGGTGAGTGCCCCCGCGTGTGTGGATGAGGCACCGCGGTTAAGTGCCCCCGCGTGTATGAGTGAGGCACGGTGTGTGGATGAGGCACCGCGGTTGAGTGCCCCCGCGTGTATGAGTGAGGGACGTTGTGTGGAAGAGACCGCGTGTGTGAGTGTCGCCTTGTGTATGAGTGAGGTACCGCGGGTGAGTGCCCCCGCGTGTATGAGTGAGGCACGGTGTGTGGATGAGGCACAGCGGTTGAGTGCCATCGCGTGTGTGGGTGAGGCACCGCGGGTGAGTGCCCCCGCGCGAGTGAATGGAGCACCACGTGTGAGTAGTATGGTTTGTGTGAGTAGTGAGGCACGCGTGAGTGAACGGCCGTGTGCAAGGTCGCTGTGTGCCAGGGAGACCGTGTGTGTGAGAGAGCGGTATGAGAGGGAGATGTCGGTTGGCATGCGGGAGCACGCAGCCTCGTCTCCCCGTGTGAATGTGATGGAGTGGACTGTGTGCGTCGTAACACGCAGGTGTGCGTGGGTCGAATGGCGACGACGAAGGCGACAGAAGAAAGAAAGCCGAGTAGCGGCTGTAGTTGTTTCGAGGACCGTGCCGGGTTCACCCAGCAGTGAGCACGCGGTTCGTGCTGTGCAACGCACGAGACCGCCACGTGCTCGCTTGCGAGAGTGAAGTCCCGGTCCGGAAACGCCAGCGGTGGATTTGCCGATCCCGCGGACGGACAAAGTTTAGGCAGGTAAATGGATTTGGACCGGACGGGTTCTCCACGCGATCGTGTGTGTTGAGCTCCAACGGGCAAAGCACACGTGTTCGCGTGGGGAACCCCTCGAGACGTGGGGCTTGTTTTTTTTATGCGCACGGTGACGTCATGGCTGCACGTGGGGTTGGAATCCGGCAGGAGGGGTATCTCTGCCGGATGGTCCCGTCCAAGGAGGGACGAGGAACACGTGCAGCTGCATGACGTCACGGGCAGGTGCAAAGTGCGCGAGCTCTGAGTTGCCGCGCAGGTGCTGCGCATGGAAAAAAAAAAAAAAGCAAGCCTCACTTTCGGGTGTACAGGATTCCTGGGCAAGGGGTGAAAGACCCCCTTACCCTGGGCACAGGATGGAAACTAGTTAGGGGGAAGGGTTAGCTTAGCTAGACCGACTTCATGGGGCAGGGGTAAGTCCTCATGGAGTCCGTGGAATGGATTAGTTAGAGGGATTTAGTGAGATTTAGGTTGGGAAATAAAATGATTGAATTGGAGACCGTGACAGACTTGTGAGTGTGTAGCGGGGACGTAGTTTAGCTACGTCAGTTAAATGGAACGTGCTATAGTTTAAGGGACGACGTGGGAGCACGAGTTAGTTAGGGGATGTAGTTAGGAGGATGGCAGAGTTCAGTGGTGTGTGTGTTGAAGAGTTGTTGGTGAGTAAATTGGAAGCATGTGCTTGGTGAGTGAGTGAGGCCAGCGGGTCTGTGTGAATGGAGTGAATGGGGAATGCATGGTGCGATGAGTGATTGGGGGGAGGAGTGACTCCCGCCCAAGGGACCCCGGGGTCAGAGTAAAGTGAGTTAGCTGGGTTAGTCAAATTGAAAAATGGAGGTCGTTTTGTTGTTGGTGGGAAAGTAGGCTCGAGACCCGTTTGGAGGGGTGCAGGAGCCCTGTTGACGGGTTGGGAGCGTGGCTGCGAAAGGTGAGTATCGCTGAGTGGGTACCCCGGGCACCAGGCTAGTCGGCCGCGGTAGGCCATGGGCCCATGGGGGGCCGGGATAGCGTAGTGGGCACGGGTGCACCTGCTTGGTGCAGGGGCCCGGGGCGCCATTAGCCGCGTGGGCAGTGTTGTGGGCACGGGTGACCCTCGGAAAGGGGCCCGGGAGGCCGGCCTGCCACGTGTGCGTTTCAGGGGAGGTGCCATGGGGGGCACTCCCCGGTGTTAGGGAGCTGGTAGGCTCGGAGGCAGTGTAGTGCCCGGGGGTGCCATAGCGGGAGAATCGGCAGAGGGTCGTGCCTGCCAAAGGGAGCCACGTGTCCCAGCCAGGAGACCGTGTGAGGGCACGGAGAGAAAATTGGGGGGCGAGGCCCGAAATTGTAAGGACACCAACACAGGCGACGGGAATCTGGGTTTATAGAACCAATAGTTTAAGCGAGAGGCGCTTGTTGAAAGCCCCGGGGTAGTTTAACAGTTAAATGGATAGGGTAGATTAGGAGATGTAGTCCTCCGCACCATCCATCCCCTCGCTGTCGTTGTGGGCCGCTGGACCCACTTGGTGTTAAGATCGCCGAACTCTGGGGAGGCCATTCTGAGGCTTCGTTGGGCCTCGACACAGGACGTTAGCTCTCCCTTATTCCCCTCCGGGAAGGGAACGTAGGGGTTGGGAGTAGGCTAGGTGACAGAATAGGTTAGCCGAACAAGGACGATAAAGGGGGTTAGGGGACGATTTATAGTGGGGAAGTAAAAATAAAAACAATAAAAAAATAAGTTGGGGCTAAATTGGGGTTTGACAAATTAAGGGAGTGGGTATGTACAGTGACAGGCAAAGGCGATAGGTGGGAGGGAGACAGGTAGGTAGGTCCGAGCCCGCCTTCCAGTGGCCAGCACCACCGCACTCCCTCCACCAACCTCCACTGAACGGCAAAGGCTAGCCAACTCCATCGGCTGGCCGTGTTTTTCTTCGAGGCGGAGGCCGGCCAACTTCATCGGCAGCTGTTGTTTTGCTGCAAGGCCTGTGCCATCGGCTGGCCGTGTTTTGCTTCAAGGCCTGTGCCGGCCACTTCATCTTCAGCGGTGGTACTTCAAGGC
>NC_140975.1:35980363-36010363 GCF_056783735.1 Eptatretus burgeri
GATTTGAACAAAGTTTTTCAAAAACGCAATTAACTCCAATCTCCATCACCACGTCCTAAATGCCAATGCCAGCGTTGGTGAGGACAATGTGGCTGAAAGTCAGGGGAGGTACCTTGCAATAACAAGCGAAACACCAGGCTAAGAACCAGCACGGTCTGCTCGAAATACTCCAATGGGAAAGTGTTTGACATGTGTGGGCCACTGGGCAGCAAGTTGGAAAAACTTGACGTCTTCCCATTCGACACCATCCACCACCACTGCATGACAAACATATGCGGAACAGATGAGAACACACACAATGCAATATTTCCCGGTTCCCACAAGGTGTTATGTCAATACTTTTAGCACAATATGCAGCGTCTCATATCGGAAGATTCCTGAAAAGAAAACGTTAATAATTATCATTGGTCAACAGCCTGGCGTTGGCTTTACGATTAAGGTGGCTGGCTCAAGATCTTAAGAGTCTTGAGTTGAAACCCCTGTCTTTCTATTGAATTAACACCAGGTGGGTTGACTCAGCCTGACAGCCTTCTGAGGTCAGCAAAATCATTACCAGCTAACTGGTATCGGGGCAGTGCATCAGCGGCACAGCTGCACCCCCATAAAATGATGCAGCCACGCAGACACAGGCTGCATGCAAATAAATAAAGAATTGGTCGGCACAGTTTGGTCATAGAGCAGATGAGGTTTCTGAAACGGGACATTCTGGACTTCGGGTATGTCCAAATTGAAGGCTAAATACAAGATAGGTACATGCAGAAATACACGACCTCGTCAAGGCTGGTGTCAACGAGAGGGTTTATAAACTGAGAGTTGACAAACATGCTGTAAACCGCTGTGGGAAACAAAGTATAAAACTGACGTTAAAGGTGTTTGGGCTTTCAGAGTGCCAACCACAAAATAATGAATGATTGTTTTCCCACGGCGGTTAGCACACTTTGGTTAGCACAGGGCCATTTGTGGAAAGGTTTGCTCTGATGGGCCAGCGCACGAAATGTCAGTGTTACTTTGCTTCCTCCGGCCGAAGCACACTTGCCAACCTTCGGTTTATTGAAGTTTTAAGCAACAATGGCATTCCCAGCTCCCCATCACAACCACTTCACATGTCATCTTCACTTGGTTTCCTACCCCCCCCCCCTAAACTTTCCATTTTCAACCTCCTCCAACAACCTTCTACGACTGTATTCTTTCCTTCTTCATAAAGTGCATTATTTTCCTTTCATCAACTTAAGTTACCCTCTTCCAACAATGAGCGGCTTGGTGATGAGGTGGGTAAAGCCCTTGTTGAGATGCATCGTCCTAGTTCCACTTTAAAGTGCCACAATGGCGCTCCAACATTCTGCACAAGTGTAAGAGTTGGTGGGACCTCCTCCACCTCCTCCTAAAATGCAATTAATATGTACAAAGTCCACTAAATGTAACATAACCATAGTTATACTGTCATGTTTTGCTTGGACACTGTATTTTATCTTGACTGGTAATGGCCAATTGCATCAGCATTCTTTGGACCTTGTATGCCGATGTTCAACATAACGGGCCCTGATTAAAAAAGGCCCTGGTAATCCAGCCAGTATAGATTACAAATGTAAATTCAAAATGGTTTTGCAGCTCATGTGTAACAAAAGCAACATTAATGGCTGACATACACAGAATGCCAGTACTCAGGGTTCAGGCCACACCTTTGAGCATGGTGTGCTGGTTTTTTGCGGCACAGATGAGACGACTAATGCCCTCCACCACCTGGCTCTTGGCCTCAATTTCCTTCTCTTTGGGCTTTTTCGGGAGAAAGATTCCTAGGGAAATACAGTAACACAAAAAAATAGCTAAATAGGGTGAGGAGATCATGTCGAAAAAATAATTTCATAAGAAAATGCATGACGCATGTAATGTGAAGGACAAAGACGAGACACAATGTCGTGAGGAAGTGAGGTGAAGAGGATGGGGAATTAGCAAGTTGGAGGTAATGCGAAGCATCCGAATGACACGCTTTACCCTTCTTGTTTTTTTCCTGTGTCACCACAGCCATGTGCATCCTCGGTATGCCAGGTGAGCCCTCAGGCACCTGCGGCAACCGGCTGACTTTCAGACAGCGGAAGGTAGACCTCAGAGTGGTTTTTGAGGTCGAGCCTGATCCTCCATCCTTGCGTTCACTATCTCGGCGTCGATCCAATGACGACACTGTCCAGTAATCCACCTGTAGCCCCACGGGTTCGATACTGCTGGGACAGTTGGGGCACGTAATGCAGTTTTGCATTGTAGCAAATCGATATATTTCACATTCAATTGTGACCTCTTAATAATGTTTTATAAGATACGAGATGACCTGTGAACCCATTGGGTTCCCGTTGTGACAGCGGTTGATGAAAAAACATCATTTCAAGAAAAAAAAAGATAGCTCCAGCGAACTATACCATTGAGGTTTTTTCATTGATCAAATATTCTGGAGGTGTACTTGACTGAATCGGAAAGTGATTTTTTTCATAATTTTTTCGTTGCCCGATTTGAATTAAACTTGATACTGCACACCGCAGACGAATGGTGAGTAAAGTGGCCCTAAAATTTTTGTGCTATCGTGTACCGTTTTGGCTGTATTTTGGGAACATACATATATACATACATACATATATACAAGATGAGAGTTTGAGTAATATATAGAAGATAGATATCATTTCACTTCCCAAGGCCAGATACCAATCACAAGATATTAAATGAGAAAAGATTCACTCATTATTTACACTAGTACGTGCCCGTATGTGCGTGACCGTATGTGCAGCAAAAAAAACAAAAAACTTTCAAACGGCGAGCCAGAAAGAACAACCACAACCACACAGGCCGTTCCTTCGATCTCGCGTACGGGCACGTGCGTAGCCCGGAAGTTCGCATTTCGCAGTTACGATTATTCGCAATTTAGTTTTAATGGCCAATTATTCAATTAGCGCCAATGTATTTTGCCTTTTCGCAATGTCATCGTAAGGAAAAACACAGAGAAGAGAAAAAAGAAAGAAAAAAAAACGTACGTGCAAAAAAAAAAACAAACAAAAAAAACTTTCAAACAACTACACAGGCCATTCCTTCACTCTCATAAATGACGACTGGATTGGGGCATTGTGTTTATCTATAAATGCGCATAAGAAATCGAGAAATTATTAGAATACACCAAGTCATCACTTTCCGGAAGTCCGTACGTTGTAACCCGTAATGGGGAACGCGGCTGAGGTTCTCTTCCCCATCGGCCACGCCTACGCAGCAACGTGTCCCGTCATTGGTTGGTAAATAAATGGCCATAATTTGGGAACCACTTGTCCGATTAATATCAAACCTGGAAAAGGCACATACTCAGGTCCCCAGCAATATACCTGACAAATTTCAATTAGATCGGACCAGTGGTTGTCGAGAAACAGCGGTCACACACACACACACACACACACACACACACACACACACACACACACACACACACACACACACACACACACACACACACACACACACACACACACACCTGGAATTATAGATAGATATGCCTGGTGTTTGCTTAATGGTTAGGGTGGTGGGCTTGGGATCTGAGGATCCTGAGTTCAAATCCCACTTGGCTGTTGAATTAATACCAGGTGGGGTTGACTCTGTCATCCTCCTGAGGTCGGCAAAATGAGTGCCAACTTGCTAGTATCCTGTGTCAGAGTGGCGACCCGTCCAGGATTGTGCCCAATAGTTAAGGAGACTGCTCAGTCAGCACCAATGCTCTGCACAGAGTATGGTCCCAATGGATGTATGGATTATTTATATGTGTGACAATGGTAACATGACATTGAGATGGACACAGTTTGGTCACAGCACAAAGCAGAAAAGGATTGTCTTAGAAACATATGACGAGTGTGGATCCGTTGTCAATATTAAAAAAAAAGTCGATTCTATAAAGTTTATTTTCCTGGAAATTTTCCTTTTTGAAAATCATTTTTCAAAACTCACTCCTTTACTGACATCAATTGCTGGACAAATGAGCATCTCCAATGCCAGAACAAACAAAACAAGAAAAAAAGCAATCAGAGATTGCAGACCCTTGCCAGGACTTGTTCTGTGTGGTGTTTGTGTAGTTTTGTGTGGTGTTTGTGTACTGGTGTGTTATGTAATTAATAAGAGACATAACTAGAACTGCCACTTTATAACTGCTGGCAGTGATGACCGGGTACCAAGACGTTCTGCTTTATGCAACCCGGCTTTGATCGGACACCTGACCCTGACCCATGATGTTTATTATTATTTAACTGAATTCAGAATGGGATTAAATAAATTCAATTCAAGTCAATGGAAGTCCAAATAGGTACAGTCCTGCATTGGAGTAATCAGAAGGAACCCAAACAAACAAAAAGCAAAGATGAAATCATCAGGAGGAACCTGGATCGGAATCACATTTCAGCTGCGACTTCCCTATCCTCAAACCCATCCAGGCGCAGCCAAGTGAGCCTTATTCAAAACAACAACAATATTTTTTTTTCCAGCTGATAATAGAAAGATAACAGGTGCAAGTAAAATCTATTTTGCTGTTGTGTGTGCTAAGCATCTGCACCATTAAACTGCAGACAATAATAATGTGAAGTTACTAACACTAACACAGTGGGCTAACATACCCAGGAGGGGGTGAACCGACGGGTGGTGACGAAGGTTGTACCAAAACTGCATCCCTCGCAAATGTCGGTGATGCAAAGAAATACGGAGAGCCAACATGTGCAGGACTTGCCAAGAAACAGTCATCAGAGTCCACAGCACCTGGAAAAAAGCATAGACCACATGCTGCATACCATGAGAACTGACCACAGATATTAAGCGAACAGGACGCCTTACAGTTCTCTGCTGTTATACTCGTACAAACACAAAAACAACAACAAACTGGCCTTGGGAAAACACCAAAGTCATTTTAATGCTGAACATGCATGTGGTATGTCATCATACAAAATGGATGTACCTGCAGTGGTAACTGATTCTTCAAAAACACCCACAGTGACACCCTGAGAACACACACCGACGTGCACAGGGCCACGTGAAAGCAAGTTTAGAAAGGCTCAAGCTTGAGAAAGGCTCATGATTGGAAAACGTCCAAGGCCACAAGGTTACTCACACCAATGAAGGGAACAAACTTTTGGCACGAGTCCATGTCGGGGCTGAGGAGAACACATGAAAAGTTTGTCAGTTGGTAATCCGGAAACCCATAACAATTGATGATGAAGGTTTACGTCTGTGACACCATGATGCTGTGTGATCACGTACTGTGAGTACCTGCTTTCATTGCCAATGCGTCCAGGAAGAGGTCTTTGGTAGTAAAGAAAAAAGCCCAGCACCACCACCATCAGCATCAGCATCACCACCCCCATCAGCACCACCACCAATAAAGTTTTTTTTTTTTTTTTTAAACATAAAAATAACAATGTATGATTAATTGAAGAAGAAATAATTCCTCAGTTCTGAGGAATTATAGTATATATACTAAATATAAATTCATAATCAGTATATTCCAATTAAAAGATGAACAATCCACACAAATTAATCCATTCCTCTTAATAGTTTTATGAATGAAGATTGCTGGTAGAGAAGTGAAAAATTCAGGCCCATCCAAAAGCCCAGTAAATCCGATTTCTTTAAAATAAATCATAATTACAATGGGTCACAACATTATCTTTTAAGACATTATTCTTTACCATTTTCTTGGGGAATTTTTTTTTGACTTTTACACGTCTGCCTTTTTTTTTCCTGTCCTGACACGATGAGGTCCCAATCAATTTCACCAAGTTCCTGTGTTATCTCTTCAAAATCTGTCTTCTTGAAGTTTAATATCTTTACATCATCAATCTTTAGAATCCACTCTCATCAGCAAAAGCCTCGCTTTGAATTGTGTAAATGTGCTTAGGATCGCAAACACCAAAACTAATCCCCATCTTAACCTGTTCTAGAACACCAGTGTAATATAAAGAGAATAAATTATCAACATTTCAATTATGTATGCCTGGTGTTGGCTTAATGGTTAGGGTGGTGGGCTTGTGATCCTAGTAACCTGAGTTCAAATTCCATTTGGAAGTTGAATTAATACCAGGTGGGGTTGACTCTTCTTGTCATCCTTCCGAGATCAGAAAAATCAGTGCCAGCATGCTGGCATCCTGTGTCAGAGTGGTGACCTGTCCAGGATTATGTCCAATAGCCAAGGAGACTGCTGAGGCTGCACCAACACTCTGTACAGAGTATGGTCCCAATAGATGGATGGATTTCAATTATCAACATTAAGTCTATTATTTATTGATCAATTTTGCTTTTACCGCATAATCGATTCCAAACACGTTTCTTTTAATTCCCTCCACCATGGTAGTCTAACATTAATACTCTATGTCTATGACCACATATAATCTACAATGCATACCCAAGATCAGATGTTTCATACATGTTCTCACTCTCCATTGCTACAAGACTCTCCTTCAATATCAATATTCCCTGTTCGACACTTTCTCCGTCATCAGTTTACCTCCTCTCTGTTATATAGCTAGAAACCTTGTTCCTTTTGAATGCAACTAGTAAAGTCAATCAAGTAAAGTAAAGTCAATTTATATAATAGCAACCATATCCATCTCTTACACAAGCTTGCCAGAAACCACCAAGAAAATATAACAAGGAAATCTTTCAAACACAGAAAACCTGATCATGGAACTAGCCTTCACCTCCTTGCTTTGTACGTGAGCATGGCCTCAGCAATGGGCAGCTGAACGCTGCTATCGGCTCCTTCCAGGTATGCCGTGATTCGTCCTGCCACATCCAGCAAATCTGCACATTCTGGATGAATTACAAACATGAGGAAAAGGTATGAAGAGAAGTAGGAGCTGGCAATGAATGGATACAGTAATACAATAAGATTTTAGCATTGCTGTGTATGTGATGTACACGGCCCCATCCATCCGATATCAGAAACATTGCCATGTCATCAACAAAGAGCTATATTTTCCTTGTGAACCTCATAAAGTCTAGAAGATTATGAATTTGCATTGATCGTGTGTAACTTGGATAACCTTGAACACCAATTTAAAAATAACTAGAAAGCATCTCAAAATGCAAAGGCCATCTGCATCCACTTTATACTTAGACTAAACTTAATGAAAATGACAGTTAAACTAAATTGTACATTTTTGTGTTCTCCACAATCTCATAATAAAGTTTTGTTGTACATTTGATGACAAAAGCTCAACGAGTAAAAATGGTATGACCTGGACAGACACACTGAACCTCAATAAATAAATAAATAAATAAATAAATTATATTAAGAAATAAGTTTTAAATTTTAAAATAAATACATAAACAAGTAAAATGGTAAATAAATTAATTAACATGGAAGCGATTTTCAAAAAAAATAAAAAAACTGGGGTGTCTCACATTTGACATGCCAATAAGGGATATTTATTTATAATTACTATGACTTTACCCTTTCACATTTTGACCCAATTTTTGATTAGTGTTCTCCATATTCTCATGATAAAGGTTTGTTAAAAATTTGATGACAAAAGCTCAAATGGTAAAAAAGTTATGGTGGGGACAGATGGAGAGACGGACAGACAGACAGACACAAAAGCGATTACGAAACCTCATCTCCCGCTGCACGGGGGACAGGGGACAGGAACGGGTTAATAAAAGAGTGACAAAGTATTTTACATTTGATGACGAGTCGTAACCAAAATCCAAAATGATCTGTTTAAATACAGCTTTGCCGCAAAGGTGGAAAGCAGCCTAGAGAGCACCTGGTTTATGATGAATCCCAATACCATCAGAAATGGAAGTGAGCAATTTCAGGAAATAAAGGAAAGTGTGAGTATTTTATGGTTACTTTTCTAATAATGTTACTGAGATAAGGAAGACAACGTAGATAATCTCCCAGTGGGGTTTTTCTGAATAATCAATACTTTTGCCAATTTTACAGCAACTTGTAATACCTACTCCATCCGGGAGGGAAATATGCTGTCAGTGGATCACTTGCACTATGCCGTGTTTGTCATCATTTGCCCACTCTCAATGCCACGTATACAAGCAAAAATTGCAAGCCATCTCCCTACCCTCACGGGTAGGAGGTGGGGGATTTATTGCGTGCCCATGACCTGACCCGGGTACCCTGAGCATGCATGCCAAATTTGAGGGAGGTTGGCCAAGCAGTTTTCTATTTTATAATCTTCAGACATACATATATATAGGGTGTCCCCAAAAAAATATACAACTTTTAAAATGCTTCGTTTGATCCTTAAAAAGCAGTAATTTTGTCACTAATGCTTCATTTCTTGTTGCAGAGACCCTGAAGTTTATTTTGATCCCAAGCAAGTGCCAGAAAAATGCCAAGACTGACCGTACAACAACGGACGAAAATTGTTGACCTTTGGCACCAGACGAAAAGTGTCATACAGGTGCAACGTCTTTACTCGAGACATTTCGGTATCCACTTGCGCCATGCACCAAACTTTCGGACAATAAAGTGCACCATTGCAAAGTTTACCAATGTGGGAACCATCTGTGACCTTCACAAGGATCACAGTGGTCGGAAGAGGACAGGTCGTAGTGAATAAAATGTGGAAATGGTGAGACAGGCGGTCGTTCAGAGTCCAAAAAAATCGATTCGCCGACTTTCTGCCGAGACAAACATTCATAAGAGCACCGTTCAGAGGATCCTTCGCCAAGACATTCATGCCTTTCCAAACAAGGCGTTTTCTCAACCAACATTTTGAGGGCCGCTTTATCTCCCTCTACGAAGACGTTGAGTGGCCACCGTATTCCCCTGACCTTACTCCTTCAGACTTCTTCGTGTGGGGGTATCTCAAGGACAGGATCTATGGAAACCCTAGGCCTCAGACTCTTGATCAGCTGAAGGAAAACATCCACCGAGAAATCCAGAACATTCCTCAGGAAACGTTTCCCAAAGTGATGTAGAACATGACAACGCGTTTGCAGGCAGTGATCGGACAACGTGGAGCCGACGTCGAACATGTGGTCTAAAAGAAAATGACGATTCTATACCAAAATTTAAATTTTGGTGGCAATTTTGACATTGGTACAATAAACTTCAACCTTTCAGCTTTCTATCCAGCCATATATCTTTTTTAAAAATATATGTTATGACCATCCTCTTTGCAGATGAAAAGTTGTATAATTTTTTGGGACACCTTGTGTGTATGTGTGTGTGTGTATATATATATATATATATATATATATATATATATATATATATATATATATATATATATATATATATATATATATATATATATATATATATATATATATATATCTTCTTCTTCTTCTTTCGGCTGCTCCCGTTAGGGGTCGCCACAGCGGATCATCCGTATGATCCGCATCGTGATTTGGCACATGTTTTACGCCGGATGCCCTTCCTGACGCAACCCTGGTCGCCTCTTACGACACAGGGATCTGGTACACCTATTCTAACCGGGGTATACACCGGCCCAGTACACTGGTACTCATTTCGCCGACCTCGGAAGGATGACAGGCTGAGTCAACCCCCTGGTGTATTAATTCAGTGGCTCAACGGGGCTTGAACTCAGGACCTTTTGGATCCCAAGCCGCTGCCCTAACCACTGCGCCAACACCAGGTATATATATATATATATATATATATATATATATATATATATATATATATATATATATATATATATATATATATATATATATATATATATATATATATATATATAAATATAAATATATATATATATATATATATATATATATATATATATATATATATATATATATATAAATATATATATATATATATATATATATATATATAAATATATATATATATATATATATATATATATATATATATATATATATATATATAAATATATATATATATATATAATATATATATATATATATATATATATATATATATATATATAAATATATATATATATATATATATATATATATATAAATATATATATATATATATATATATATATATATATATATATATATATATAAATATATATATATATATAAATATATATATATATATATATATATATAAATAAATATATATATATATATATATATATATATATATATATATATATATATCTCCCGATTAAGCCCTATTTGCGATGGGTACGGGAGTGGGAAATAAGGCTGATAGCTGCTCAGAAGCCTCTCCCACATTGGTCACAGTAAGTTGAGATCAGCCTCAGATGTGGATGGCATTATGGTATCTCTGTTGTAATAGCTGTTGGCGTATTATTCTTGATCTGTAAACAGCCTCAGTCCCCTTATGGACTGTACCATGCATGTCTGTCTTGGGCGATGGTCTTCCAATTTACCAGTGAGGTTTCAACAGCCTTAAGGTTGCATTTGATGACGTCTTTGTAGCACAGGCGCTGTCACTCTAAGCTGACCAAACAAAACAAAATTGGGTAGCTTTGACTCTGCCATGCTTACCACGGCGGCCAACCCAGCAGAGTTTGGTTTTGAGTGGGATGGTGCCCACACATGGCGTGTCTGCGTGCCTGATCACTTTTATTTGTGATCTCATCGATACATGAGATTCCAAGAATGTATCAGAGATGGCAATGTTGTAAACGTGCTCGTTTGTATATGTGGCATCTATACCATGTAAATGTCTCTGCTGAGTACAAGACATATCCGTATGTGGTATCAGAAATACATACACATTCACACAGAGAAATGCAGAACTTCAGTACAATTTTTTTCATTTTGTACGCAGCCTGTGGCTGCATCATTGCTGAGAGCATGGTTGTTCTGCTGATGCGGTCCCCCCTGGAGGTTAGAGCAGGAATATATAACTTGGCCAGGGTGCCAGCGAAAACTCACCTACTTTTCGCAAAGGACTCTGTGGGAGCTTTAACTAATGCTGGCAGATGGGACGCCCAGTTTAACACACATCCAAGGGATGGCGCACACACACACACACACACACACACACACACACACACACACACACACACACACACACACACACACACACACACACACACACACACACACACACACACACACATCGATGGCTCATCTTGCATGCGATCTACCAAGATGGCAAAACAAATAAGAAATAAAACACCTTAACTGGTGATTAAACTGCCATGGAGAGAAAAGAAGCTGATGGTTCGGGCATCACCCTGACCCTTACTTTATCCTCTTTTGCTTTGACGATGTGCAAGGCCCAGAATGTCAGCCCGTTTTCTCTCCACAGCAGATTAATGACCGTTCAAGGTATTTTATTTCCTATTTGTTTGAACTTATTTTGCCACCCATGCAGATTGCTAATTTTGTGTTGAGATTAGCAATTACATTCTCACCAACATGACAGCTTATAGCTGAGCTGACATTCAAACCCAACAAGACAGCTCAGAGGTGAGTGTGAATACCTTCAGGCAATCCTGTGAACCCACTATGATACGCACAAGGAACTTTGGTGCAGGAGGAGGCCATTCGGCCAATCATGACCCATATAATCATACCCCCCTCCATATAATGCTGTGCTGAACTAGACTATAGATAGACTATAGCTAGACTATAGCTAGACTATAGCTAGACTATAATGTGCTGAACCAACCCCCATATAATCACCCATCCACACGTAAGCTACGTACAAATCCTGCCAATACCCCCATACCCCTCTGTCTCCAATGCATCCATGTACATATCTAATTCCAAAATAAACCTATCCACCCCCTCCACTGCCACCACCCTTCCAGGGAGACCATTCCATGCATTAACCACTCTCTGACTGAAAGACCCTCGTCTTAAAACTGTCCTAACTATGACTGTATTTACCCTCAAGCTATGGTCCCAGGTCCGAACACTGTCCACTCTGCTGTAAAATGCACTATCTGCACCGATCTTGTCCACACCCTTCATTACGTGAAACATCTCCATCAGATCCCCTTGGAATTGCCTCCTTTCCAATGTAAAAATTATTGTCTCCTTCAGCCGCTCCTCATGACTTAGTCCAGCTAGCCATGGAATCCATTCAGTAGCCCTATGCTGTACCCTCTCTCTATCAGATATGTCCTTCCTCAGACGTGGTGACTAAAACTGAACACAATATTCTAGACGACGATGTCATTCCAATGTTCTCACGAGTACAATTGCTTTTTCAAAAGGACACCGTTCAAAAGGGAAGTTACCAGAGTGCGGAGGCTCAAGACGACTGAACACCTCCTGCCACATTGGATCCAGGAATGTGGACCCGTAGCGTGGGTCAACAGCAGCCAAGTGTCGTGACACAGCATGGCTACCTGATAAAATATTGCAACAACAGCACAGAGACAAAGTTACAAAGCCTCCTGTTCATGGGGAAAAAAAGTTATATTTGTGTCAGACTTTTACATCAGCTATTTATTGATAATTATTAACAACAGATAATGGTTGTTCATGTGACTTTATAAAACAATATTGGCCAAGTAGAGAAGCAGAAAACACAGGGTTGATGAAAAACGGAAAGGCAAGGATAAATAAAGGCGAACAATAGAATGTGCATACGGTACGTGAAGTGGCCATATGTCCCACGAAGCCTGTGTCGTCTCCCATCCCAAAAACGTAATCTATCAATGAAATCATTAACATCGATGAGATAAATACAAACTGCTCAGCTCGATTTATATCCTCATTTCGTAGGACAGCATGCTTGAGGTTGCAACAACCCATGCCAGTAACGTTAACCGCTGCTGTTTTAGTCCGATTCGACTCACCGGAGGAACAAATTCATGACCAGACAACTTATAGAGATGAACATGCTAAAAATCGAGCTATCTTGCAGATATTGCTCATCCGACAAAACCCAGCCTTTCACGAAGGTCTCCCATGCAACTCAAAACGAGGCTCCACTAAGCTTGGCTTGAGAGATCTGATATAAATATATGGACATTTGACGTGCTGAAGCTGCAGCTAAAGCATTTGTGTTTGAGAAGTTAAAATTAACAAAAATGGCTAAATGATTTCGAGCTATAAAAATGGTTGTGCACTGCAGGCTGTGTGTGAAAACAAAACATACAGCTAGAATACCAAAGGGAACAATGAAGAAGTGTAGAAGGGTCAGCCATTCAGCAGGCCTTGGGGCCATTTGCTGCACGTAGCAGCACAGAATGGTATGCAGGTACGGAAGGTCGCCAAGCAGGGCGACACGCATAGCTCCTGGAGGTTGTGGGTTACACTTGCAACTGAGGAAAGAAGGATAATAGGGAATAAAGCTTCAGATTCATAATCACTTCCCCCAAAGCTCTGTGACCGTGTCATTGTTATGCGGTTCGATTTGAGTTGAACGAGTAGTTCAGTTGGGGGACAAAGAGGATGATGACAGCTGTACTTGTGGAAGCTTGTGGTAAAAAATACCATGATAGTGAAAAAAAAAAAAAGGAAGCCTTTTATTCCTGCGCTGGTTGAAAGAGCTCAAAAATTGCAAACTATAGAAGGAATGTCTTGAGTTGTAATTGTATGCACCTTTCGCTTAAAGAAAAGAAAAGAGAAAAATGAGTTTAACAAATTGATTGATTCAAAACATTTCATTCGGTAAATATCCGCTCTAAATGTTGCACTATCAGCACTTTATATGTGTAAAGATGCAATATCCTGTGTACAACTTCGTTTTTAATATTACTCTCCGGTAGGTTTGGATAAATTTGCAGCAACTTCCACTAATTGCTTTTCTCTAAGGAGCATTGTTTCCCTCTCCCCACCCCCCCCCCCCCATTCCACCCTGCAAGAATGCAGAAAACAAGATTGAAATAACCACAGCATGGCTATGTACTAATTAAATATGAATATTAACTCACATGGTCTCTTAATGATTAATCGTCCGGAGAGGAGATGGTGGAAGACAGAAAGATCACCGACCTGCCTGCCATGAGAGAGTGAGAGGCCCAAAGACTCAGCCTCATCGCGGGAGATACCAATGATCGAAAATGCCTTGGTTTCCACAGCGTGAAGCCGAGAAAGGTGAGAGGCAGGAGCACCAGCCCAGAGGGGGGAGCAGTATTCCATCAGGCTGCGAACGAAAGCTTTGTATATGGTCAGGAGCTCAGGTGGACCGAGGAAGAACTTTAAACGATGGAGGATTCCCAGTCAGCGACTGGCTTTGGAGGCCAGGTTGGAAATGTGGCTTTCCCAAGAAAGATTATGGCAGATAGTGAGGCCCAAAAGCTTAAATGAAAGGACTTCTTCAAGAGGATTATTGAGAAAGTCGATGGGGGGGGGGGGTGTCCAGATGGTCCTTTCGAAGAGACATAGTGAGAGTGTGAGATTTGTCCAGATTGAAAGACATGTTCCACGTGTTGGACCAGCTTGTGATTTTACCAAGATCGGCAGAGAGCGAAGAAGCTGCTGCTTGCTGGTCTGAGAGATGACCGATGGTACGACAGAGGGTGGAGTCATCAGCAAAGAGATAAAGAGGATTTTCCAGAGAGTCTGAGAGATCTTTGATGAAAACCACAAAAAGAACAGGGCCCAGAACGCTGCCTTGAGGAACTCGATTTGGGTAGGGGGCTTGAGGGAGCACCAACACATCGCATAGTCAGCTCAGACGTTCCACCGAAGCTTGGTCGTGCCTGCCTCAGCGACTTGCTTTATATGCATTGTTCAAAGTAAATGATGGAGGATGTCTTTCATAATGTTGTGAAATTCCCTGAATTACTTGGACAAAGTCATTTACAATGACATCGGGTTTTGGTGTGGTCCCTGGTCGAGTTTTTCCAAGAGAGAAGAGTCAAAAACAGATGGCTGCCTCTATCATTCCCAAAAATAAAAAACCCTGCTTTTGAAGCAAAAACATGTACACTGCCAACATGCTTATATAATGCTGTGATGCCAATCGTGGTTAATATATAGCTCTGATAGATTCCAACTGCACTTAATGAAACACAACACCAAGAAAGAACCCAAAGAAGTAAAGAGCAAAGATGGAGTCATCAGGAGGAACCTGGAAAGGATTTGGGTTTCAGATGCTGCAAAATTTCCGCAAAAATTCACTTCTCCTTAGAGAGATAGAAAATGAAAGAGAAGAAAAAACCAGAGGCCTGAGCACGAGACCTACACCGAAACAAAGGCCCGTGATGCCGATCAGCTCCAATCTTTCGATATTTAGTGATCCTTTTAACAGTCCCATTGGTCGTTTTACACCGAAAGGAAAATTTATAAGGAGGAATGGCAATTGTGAATATGACAGCTGCAAAGTCATCTTTGGCTTTGCACAGAACCAACATGGTGGCCAAATCATGCCGTTTTATGGGTGGAACGAAATGTTACACACAAACGGATGGATGAACCAGCGTATTATTATATAGATAGATCGTGTAGAGAAGGGTCAAGTTACAAAATGATCTTTTTTTTTTAACATATATCGTGGAATATTTATTAACAGAAAATCAAAGTGGGACAATCAGACAGACAGGTGGCATTATAAATATGTGTGTGTGTGTGTGTGTGTGTGTGTGTGTGTGTGTGTGTGTGTGTGTGTGTGTGTGTGTGTGTGTGTGTGTGTGTGTGTGTGTGTGTGTGTGTGTGTGTGTGTGTGCATATCGGAGAGGTGAGTAGGTAGGACGAGGCATGAGATATTGACTCACTGATGTTGCAGACGAGTGATGAGAGAAGAAAAAACCACATGTACATCTCCAGGTGAAGTTGTACATATGACAGGGTGACCGGCAGTCTGCAGTCTTGCCGCCATGTACTATTGTGGCACACAAACATCTCAAAGTTAGCAGCCAACAATCTCAAAAGGAAGTCAATTTCAGTAGCAAAGGTGCACCGATGTCATGGAACAGTCCTTAGATATCTTGTGAGGCTGACACTCAGACCAAAATGGTAGCACGTGCCAGATGTGTTTGTAGTATTACTAACTTACTGCAAACAATAACACCCATTCCAAGTAAATCCACAAATTCCACAGACAAATTGTATAATTATTTAAAAATAAGTAACTAAATAAATCACAGCAAAACATGAGTCTTTAATGTGGTTTTTATTCGAAATGGAAGAGTTTTCACATTCACCAACTCAACTGATCCTAATTTTACTTTGAAAATAGTAACCATGCCTTTCACACCATGAGGTGCATCAGACTGACGAGGCAGTTTCATTTAGCTAACGAGTGCATTCCTGGATGGTTCACCACTCTGGGCTAAGGAGTGCAGTCCTGGATGGTTCACCACTCTGGGCTAAGGAGTGCAGTCCTGGAAGGTTCACCACTCTGACAAAGGATACTCAAATGGTTATTACCCCAGTAAGCTGGTACTCATTTTTCCGACCTCAGAAGGATGACAGGCTGAGTCAACCCACCTGTTGTTATCTCAATGCAACGACAGGGGCTCAAACTTGGGAGCCTAATATCTTGAGTCAACCACCTTAACCATTAAGCTAACAGGAAGCTTCCAATTTTACTTTGTCGTTAATTTAAACCCCGTCTATGTTGTTAAATACAACACATTGACGAGCAATGCTGAGAAGAAGAAAAAATTCAAATTCTCAATAATTGATTCGTTTTTTTTTCACCTGTGGTTATAATATCAGGAATTCATTTTTATAACAAACAAATGTTAATATATTTAATCTGGTAAACTTATTTACTCACAGTGAACAGCACTTTCTGTGTCCGCTTGCTCATGGGGGCAGAGCTTGCATCACACAGGTGTGTAAGCAAGCAAGCAAACTCAGTTTTATATACAAGATGTATGTATATTGTCACGAGTACGAGACCTATCAGGTTAATTAGGCCTCAGGACGGGTCTAACGTTCTGATTAGTCAAATTTGAAGCCACGGGATAGGGCCGCATTTCCACCCAAACAAATGGTTTTCAGGCTTTCTGCCAAAAATGTATGTTGTCATGGGTATGAGTGGTGAATGCAACCCATTGTGTTAACAAGCAATTTAACAATACTAATTAAGGAAATGCAAAATAATAATTTCAAATGAGAACAGCATTAAACTAGAAGGGCACTTGGTAGAGCACATACTTCCCTCCGCCAGGCTGAATGGTATATATTTTGTATCCCACTGATAGGCCGGATCTGCATCCAGACCTTAACCAAAACCGAATCGCCGTGTTCTTGTCACCCCCAACCAACTCATCCACAAAGACTTGTCATACCCCGTCAAAAACTTTTTGAAATATCGTGCTATATATCGTTTTTGGCCCGATCTCTCAATTGTGAATATTCACTGTGGAAATTAAAAAAACTCTTCCATCCAGATCTTCACCAAAATCCAATCAATTCGTCCTTGTGACACACCCAACCTCCACCAGATTTCGTCCGAACCCACCCATGACTTTTTGAGATATCGTGTTCATAGACAGACAGACAGACAGACAGACAGACAAGCCAGTAGGCGACATGGGTGGTCGCTATATAATTGCATACTCGTCATACAGTTTTTGACGGATCGGGCTGAATTTTTTTGACAAAGGTTCATTATAGTGCGCATAAAAGCACGGAAGCCGATTTTTGATTTTCGAAAAAAAAAAATATATAAATATTTTTTCGGATTTTTTTCAAAAATTTTCAAAGTCCCGTTTCCTGGCAACGATGGTGTCCATAACAACGGTGCTCAAAAGCATACAACTAGATCCTGGTATGAACCTTCCAGTCAAGTTTCATCAAAATCGGTTGACTCCTCTGGCCTCCAGAGTTGTCCATTACATACAAACAGACAGACGGAAAACCTGAGAATAACGGTAGTCTAGCGACCACCCAACAGAGGTGAAAACATAACCTCTGACCACCTTCAGTGGTGGAGGTAATAATTAATGCAGAAAGACAATGGGCACAAACTCAGGAAGAAGCCCAAAATGGAGCAACCCCTTTTCTATTTACTTCTGCTATGGCCACAGATTTGACAACGTACAGAAAGGAGTAAAAGGAAAAAGCAGGGAAAAAGCAATCCACCCAGGGCAGAATAAAAGAAGGAAATATCAGCATGTACCTACAAGGGCATGAATCATGGTGTAGCCTCATATCGCTCACCCGGAGCACACCTCAGCCACGAGAGCCCGGTGATTTGCAAGAGCAGCTGTGTGTGAGGAGACCCCAGCGGTGCTATCCTTTGAGAACAAGAGCCTGACCTGGCAACTGGACCCAGTGCAGTTGATGGTCTCTCCTCCATTCCGGTCACAGCCCCTTTCTCTCTCAACCGGCCACAAGACACACCTCGCTGGATACTCATCACTCTCTCAGGACTGCTTGCACCCTGCCTCTTAAATGTTGGAACCGGAAAACGTCTTCCAGCGAACCACACCCACACTCTGTGGTCCGAGGGAAGTGCCATCCAGCCCTTACAGTACTACAGAACGATGGCTGACACAGGGATAAAAGGAAGGGGGAAGGTTGGAGGAATAGGAAATCTGTGGGATGGGTGGCCTTCAACACTCTTCAAACGACATCATTCATCAATAAGCCTTGGTTTGACACATAAAATATACATGGGGGCTTTCTCCACAAAAGATATTCATAATATAGAGTCAATAAAACAAGAGGGGTTGCAGGGGGGGAGGAGTGTTCTTACCCCTTTCAGTATGTACTATTTACAGGGTGGTCCAAAATGATGCACAACTTAATTTAACTGCAATTTTTTTTATTATCGGTCTACTATATTTATTTCTTTGTCGAATAATACACAGCATTAGTTTATTTTCTGTGTAATATTGTGAAAAATGCTTCAACAAGCAATAAGGCGTCATAACATTAGTAGTTGATGAAGTCCTCAATCCAAGCACCACACCTCTGGATGATAGCTGCCACATGGACACCGAAGTTGTCGATGACTTCGCTGAGAACTGGAGCTCATATGTTTCTGATTTCCATCTGGTCTGATGTTATTTTCCGGTCTGATGTGTGTGGGTTGTTTTTGTAGACCTTAACTTCGAGGGATCCCCATAGGCAGTAATCGGAAGGACAAAGATCCGGGAAGTAGGGAGGCCATGGGTTGTCCGTCCGTCGAGAAATGAGTCGATCACCTGGGAAACGTCATGAACAAACACCATAGCACCATTAAACGTCACCGGAAATGGTGTCTTTAAACGCCACGGGTGGTGTACCATCTTGCTGCAAGATGACTGAATTAATGGTGATGTTTTGCTTCCTTCTCAGTGCCAGAAGGAATCTTCTCTGCAACATGTCCATGTATCTATCCATCTATGTTCAGTTGACTGTTACCGTTTGTCCGGCTTCGTTCTCAAAGATGAAAGGTCCGATTATACCGCTATGTGTCATAGCACACCAAGTGGTTACTTTTGCTACACAAGCTGGTTGTTCCATACGTTTGTTTACTTGAGGTTCCGCCCAAGATCACATATGCTGTTTTTTCACGTGGCCACTGTGATTGAAGTGGGCCTCATCACTAAACAAGATGTCGTCTCGAAAATACTGGTCTTCTTCAATCCACTGGGCAATCGCAATGCAAAATTCGAACCTCTTCCTCTTCTGGATTTTGGTTTGGTGTTGCAGTCTCTGCATTTTGTACGTATACAGGTTCAGATCGTCGTGAATGATTCTGCCAACGGTCATGCAAGAAGTTCCCACCAGCAGCGCAAGTCGGCATGTCGACTCTTTTTTTGGGGAAGAAGCCTGTAAAGTTTCTCTTACAGCCTCTATCTTGTCGGGCGTTCTCACTGAAGGTTTTCGACCACTGCATCCTTCCTTTAATTCGGTCTTTCACACTTCCAGTGTCTGCAAACGTTTGTACATTACATTTGATGGTTTTGCATTGTGGAATTCATGCACTTGGATAGACCCGGTGAAACTGACTTCATTTATAAACATATGACTGTCGCAAATCAAAGTCTGTGAAACGAGTGTCTGCTGGGAGTGGTTGAGATACTGTGAGACATAGTTGAAACTGCTGGAGTTGGAAAAAAAAAAAAAACTTTAAACTTTGTTCTTTAGGCAACCTGAAAATAAAAGATGGTCACATGAGTAAAATTCTGACAGCTGCTTGAAAAGATACTCATCATTTTGGACCACACTGTACATATTGTTGTTGAAATGACTCCTCGTGGGATAAAGATGCTAAATATAACATAGTTATTCCCTTAAAGGTCCACAGAATCAGAAATTCATGCTCGGTTTAATGAATAAATATGGCTTCACTGAACACGTAATGGTTTTTTTTCTTGAATAAATATCTTGAAAGGAAGATTTTAGTATTTTTTGGTGTCCTAGTACGTTTCGTTGCCCCCTGCCCACAACAAACTCTGTCGCTCTGTTGCCCCCTGTTGCTCCGGCAGTTCTACAGTCATGTTCAATCGGTGTTCATTAATCTATTGTCTATCACTCACTCACTCACTACATGTACATTGTGAGGATAGTCCCATCCAGTTTGGCAATAAGCCACATTATTATAGATTACATCATTGCTGGTGTCGACAATTGTCTACCCTTTTGCTTGAAAATGAGCGCATTTCTCATTACTACAAGAATTACGACATTACTACATTACTACATTACTAAACTCCACAGTCACTACGTTCTAGCTCTATGATTTACCACTTACCAGTTGTGTTTTGCTGAGGCTCTCTTCGACGTCGTTCCAATTGTTGTGAACGCCATTTGTGACGTGAATGATGTCATCCCCAATTTCCACCTCGGGTTCATGCATTTACGGTCTGACAGCACCATCTGCATCATGATTTTGACTATCTTCGTTATCTGAGGATTCTTGATCAGAAAATTATTCATCAAATTCACTTTCTGACGAGTCTGAAGCGTGTTGTGCGGCCATTATTATTTGTGTGCTGAGACAATCGTACTGCTAATGACGTCACACAGGATGCAATGACCATGGAGGTTTTCTGGAATTTTTAGGGGTGGCACTGGCTAAGTTAGCTTTTTAAACTTTAACACCTCTAAAATTTATTAGAATGAATAACCATGTTCAGTTCTTTGTTTATAACTTACAAATCAATATTATCACATAAAAAAAAAGAAATATTTTTTTTGTACACACTGTCGAGGCTCGTATAAGAGCTAACACACATAAATGCACAACAAGGGAAGCAAGAGACAAGAGGGCGGGAGAGGGAAGGAAGAAAAACAGTGTGGAACAGAGACATGATATCACACGGGGTAAACAAAGTGGACACAACAGGGATTTTCAGGTCCTTACACGGCAGGGACTTTCAGGTCCTTACACGGCAGGGACTTTCAGGTCCTTACACGACAGGGACTTTCAGGTCCTTACACAGCAGGGACTTTCAGGTCCTTACACGGCAAGGACTTTCAGGTCCTTACACGGCAAGGACTTTCAGGTCCTTACACGACAAGGACTTTCAGGTCCTTATACGACAGGGACTTTCAGGTCCTTACACGACAGGGACTTTCAGGAAAGAAAGCAGGGAATTTGAAGGAGGCAGGTTGGGGTGGATTAACGGGGGTAGAAAAGATAATGCTTTTGGATGGGGGAAGATAAGAGATGGTGGCGAACAGGTGTTTTGAAGACCTGGAGGGAAGAGTGGGATTGAAGAGAGTGTGGGAGTTTGTTCCAAAAGTGGGGAAAAAAGAGGAATGAAAGAGTAAAAGTGAGCAGTGATTCTTGATTTTGGTAGTTTTACCAGAAGGTGGTGCTGGCGAACCTTGAGCGCCCTACAGAAATATGGTGGAGACACACATCTTAGACAGAGCAGGGGGGAGGGGGCGAGGCTGGAGAGGAGACGGTAGAAGACAGAAAGACTACCGACCTGCCTGCCGTGAGAGACCCAACGACTTAGCGTCATCGCAGGAGATACCAATGATCTGCGAAAACTCTTTTGTTGTGCTTTCCTGCTGCAACTCGCCCCCACTCAGCCAGCCACACCTCTCATCCTTCTCCTGTCTGTGTGTTCTCAAACCCATGGATGGCACGCTGCTTGAGCCTATGAGGGGACATGACTTCCATCCTCACCAGCTGTACCACACCGGCACGGCTCGTGTATTTCCGGTCTTGTCTGCCTCTATCTAATGTCTATCTCCTGTAGCATGGGCACAGATAAGGCATAGGAGAGTTAATGGATCTCATTCGTCACTTTATACCGAGGGTGTGCATGATCGGTATTGGGTAAGGGGCATATATTTATTATGTATTCAATGTATTGTATTGGTTTTACAATTAATTTTTGCACATTACCTCTTTTGTAAAGTCCTCCATGTTCCATTATATATATATATATATATATATATATATATATATATATATATATATATATATATATATATATATATATATATATATATATATATATATATATATATATATATATATATAACCATGACTTGGTCTCTTGGGTGAATAATGGTCGTTGTGGTTCTCCCGAGATGATTAAAAAAGACCCGTTAAGGTCTAATTGGATACAGTGAGTCAACACGGTACACCCGGATCTCCTCGCATATAGCTCAGCCTCATTTTCATATGACATGCGGCGTGTCATCGCCGTGACACTCAGTGGATTCGGACTTCCAATTAGCCAGGTATTGTGGCTTTTAGACAAAATTAGCCGGTGAGAAAGACCCAAAAGCTATTGACTGTCATGGTCATGTTATGACTTGTCGAACTCATACCGGGGGACTGATGACCGTCTCTCTCTCTCACTCTCACACACACACACACACACACACACACACACACACACACACACACACACACACACACACACACACACACACACACACACACACACACACACACACACAATGGCTGGTAATCACAGCCAAATCACATCTCTCAGCTGAAATTGGAGGGAACAACCAATTAGCTCTCACTTCACCAATTTTCCCCAAAGCCTGGTGTTGGCTTAATGGTTAAGGTGGCTGGCTTAAGATCTTAGGGTCTTGCATTCATCCTTTGAGTTAACACCAGGTGGGTTGACGAGGTCAGCAAAATGAGTGCCAGCATGCTGGTATCCTGTGTTGGAGTGGCGACCCATCCAGGATTGTGCCCAATAGCCAAGGAGACTGCTTAAGCAGCACCAACGCTCTGCACAGAGTATGGTCCCAATCTCCTCCTCCTTCCAACCAAATAAAGCTGCACAAAACAACCAAGAAACCCAACACAAATTGATAAGCTCTTTGCTGTTTCCAACCTGATCCGAGTTCCTCTACAGTTGCAGACATTCACAAGTTGCACATAAACGAGAATCCCAGTGCTAATTGCCACCATCAGTTAATGGACCAGTTTCATTGCTCAATGGTGAGTCATCAGCGACAGCAGAGACAAACGCACACCACCGAGGTTCACAGATATGTACCATCTCTACAATGCCATAAGCAGTCATCCTTTTGCGAGCAGGTCAGAAATCCTGTTTCAGAGGAGACCACTTTTGTAGGTGTAAGACTTATCAAACCAGATATTACGTCAGGAAGCAGTCAACACGTGTGCCTGCAAGCCGCCATGGAGAATTCGCAACTAGATGGCTGAGAAGCCCATTGCCATCCGTCATAGCCAACACACCAAAGTTCGTTGAGGTATTGTTTTCTTTACTTCCTGACATGTATGTTAAATACCTGGTGTTGGCTGAATGGCTAGAGTGGGGGGGGGGGGCTTGGGATCCTAGAGTCCTGAGTTCAAATCCTGCTCAGCTGTTGAATTAATACTAGGTTGGGTTGATTCAACCTGCCATCCTTCTACGATTTGGCAAAATGAGTACCAGCTTGCTGGTGTCCTGCGTCAGAGTGGTGACCCATCCAGGATTGTGCCCAATAGGCAAGGACACTGCTTAGGTAGCACCAACGCTCTGCACAGTCTGGTCCCAATGGATGGATGGCTGTTTCCTCATTAGATATAAATTATTTAGTCAGTGTTGGTATCGATGTGATATTTTCTTAAGTCCAAAAAGGGCATAAATGTGAAAATTGATGAAACGTCCTGAAACTCGAGCTTGTTCTGTAACTTATAATAAAGCCATGGCCAAGTTTCAGTTGAACATGTTAAAGGGTATGAGAAAAAAAAAGTCTGAAAAACCACAGGTGGGATGGACGGGCAGACAGAAAGCTGCTAACCTATAGTCCCCTTCAGGTTAAACCGGTAGGGGACTAATAAATAAAGAAGATGTAAGCACACCTGACACAAGGCCGAGGGTTCAGACTTTGACACACTCACGAGGCTGTCCCGTCGAAACGAAACATCCCAGGAGATAGAGAAAATTGGATCACGTTTGTTCACGTCATCTATCTATAATTCCAGCAATCTGTGTGTGTATGTCTGTGTGTGTGTGTGTGTGTGTTTGTGTGTGTTGTGTGCGTGTGTGCGTGTGTGCGTGTGTGCGTGTGTGTGTGTGTGTGTGTGTGTGTGTGACCGCTGTTTCTCGACAACCACTGGTCCGATCTAATTGAAACTTGCCAGGTATATTGCTGGGGACCTGAGGATGTGCCTTTTCAAGGTTTGATAGTAATCGGACAAGTGCCTCCCAAGTTATGGCCATTTATTTACCAAACCAATGACAAGACACGTTGTTGTGTGGGCGTGGCCAATGGGGAAGGGAAGCTCAGCCACGTTCCCCATTACGAGTTACAACGTACGGGCTTCCGGAGAGTGATGACTTCGTGTATTCTAATAATTTCTCGATTTCTTATGCGCATTTATAGATAAACACAATGCCCCAAGTTATGATTGTTTTCATATTAGACGGTGCATAAATTTCGGAAACATCAGAGTGCTGGTATGCTCCGAACCAGGAAGTAAATTTTTTTTTTCTCTTCTCTTCTCTTTTTGTTTTTCCTTGCGATGAGATTGCGAAAAGGCAAAATACATTGGCACTCATTGAATATATTTGGGGATTAAAACTAAATTGCGAATAATCATAACTGCGAATAATATGCGAACTTCCGGGCCACGCACGTATGGGCATACGAGAGCGAAGAAACGGCCTGTGTGGTTGTTGTTTGTTGCTCGCGGTTTGAATATTTATTAATTTTTCTTTTTTTTTTTACCGGCACGTACTAGTGTTTTAAAATAATGCTTTTTTGTGCTACAAAACATCATGTCTTCCCATATCCTTGAATATTTTGAATAAAATAACGCCAACCCATCATTTTTATGGCTTTTTATACTAGTCTTATAAATATGAGGACCCAATCACCTCTTTCACCTATAATTGGAGTGAACAACTAATCGGCCCTCACCTTATCAATTATCCTCAGCTGTGGCTTGTGGCAAGGGCTATAATTAACCACATCATGACCTTCCACTCAAAAGAAAGCTGCATAAAGCATCTAAGAAAAGCTGTGTGATTAGGCCTTGGCAGCACAGTGTGAGGCTCCCATAGTTAAAGCTAATAGGGGTTTTAGATTGTAATCATCGGGCGGTCAATTAATTATAAATCAAAAGCCAAAGTGTTAACACCACACAGAAATTGAGTGAGGCCTCATCTGGAATATTCTGTACAGTTTTGGTCAGCACATCTCAGGAAGGACATAGTTGCCATTGAGAGGGTGCGGTGTCGACAAACTACATTGATCCCAGATAGAGCTCGACGAAGCTCCGAGGAGTGGCTGAAGGGGACAGGACCATTTACATTAAAAAGGAGACAATTGTGAGGGGTTGTGATCGAGTTTAAGATAATGAAGAGTTTAGACAAAATGAGTGCAGTTGAACTTTTCAGCAGAATGGACAGTGACAGGACCAAGGGGCAACAGTTAAAGAGCAAAGAAGAGGAGAGTTAGTCTGTCAGTACGGCAGGTTTCTTTCCCCCAGAGAATGGTGAATGCATAGAATGATCTCTTTGCCAGGGGAGTTGCCGTATTGTCAGAGTCTCGTTTTCAACTTGAGTTGGATAGGTATCTGGAAGTAGTGGGGATAATATATTGGCATGATGGTGCAGGCTTAATGGGACTCCTGGCCTCCTCCTAAATTGAATTTCCTTGTAAATCATATCAACTGTTATGGCGGTAGATATTTTTGCCTTCCTGAATGGTTCACAGGAGGACAGTTTTTCCTACACCTTGAGTGTTGAGAAGAGATACACACATATGTAAAGGAAAAAGTCACCTGGACATGGTGGACATTGACGAAGCAAATTAGCTTTTCAAATTGACGGATGTGTTGTTAACGCAAATGGTGTTCGATCTCACGGAAGTTCAATGTAATGGAACATAAAAGGAGCCAACTTCATTAACCTTGTCATTATCCTGTTGATAAGAAACCCTTGTGCGAACAAAGGAAACTGCGCTTGAAATTCCCATTACAGGTTAAACAATGTATTCGTTATGTAGGCTCTTCTAAGAGTGATACACTTCATCCCTCATACATAATATCTCTTCTCAACACTCAATAATCTTCATTTCAAACCAACTCCCATGTCTTTAACAAAACACTATCCTCATTTCAACACTTACCTTTCCCTGCCATTCAGAAATATCAACCATTGTGACTGCTTGTGGCAGGGAAACCTCTGAACCCAAGACTTTTGCAATTTGCTCGCACACTTCTACCTGCAAAATACAGATTGTAAAGTCAGATCACATTTGTTTGAAATTATATTTCAAAGCGTCAGAACAAAACAATTGAAACGAAGGGCACTCGGTAGAGTGCATACATACCTGCGCCACGCAATGCCTGATCCAGTCGAACATATCGGGTCAAATACATTTTTGAAATATCATGCTATATATCGTTTTTGGCCCAATCTCTCAATGGTGAAGAATCACTTTAAAAAATAAATAATTCTCATATGCAGATTCGGATTCTGACCTTCACCAAAATCGAATCAATTATTCCTTGCAATACACCCAACATGTCCACCAAGTTTCGTCCGAATCAGTCTACAACTTTTTGAGATATCGTGCTATATACCATTTTTGGCTCTTTCTCTCAATGGTGAAGAATCACTTTTAAAAAATTCAAGTTGCCAGATCCGTATGTTCACCAAAATAGAATCAGTTCGGCCTTGTCACACACTCAACCTCTCCACAAAATTTCATCCAGATCCATTCACAACTTTTTGACATATCCTGTACACAGAGAAACAAACACGCAGACAAACTGAAAAGGGGTGAAAATATAACCTCCTTCACCTTCGGTGTCAGAGGTAAATATGGAGCTGTACAGTCTGCAACATTTCCTTATCGGAGTTTTATTGATTTATTGCAGCTCCGATCAATGACTGGATGTTGATACTTTGGGCAAGATTGGGCCATGTCAGCCCTCCTTGACAGGTGTCGGTCAGAGATGAAATGTGAGATTGATCCAGAACCATTATTTCTTAGTGCAGCCAAAAAAGGCTCTCACACTCTCACACACACACACACACACACACACACACACACACACACACACACACACACACACACACACACACACACACACACACACACACACACACACACACACACACACCATGATTTGGAGTTGGGTTCGTTGGAGCACACAGATATGCAGTAGTTTACAAATATAATGGAATGTGTTGTGTGTTTTTTCATTCTGAAACAAGTGCAATGGAGAGATAGAATGGTGAAAATCAGGATGAATAGAGGACGTTAGAAAATTAAAAAAAAACACACACCTGAAAACATGCAATGGTCATGAAATGAGTAGTTTGAAGCCTCGCCGAGAGAGAGAGCGAGAGAGCGAGAGCGAGAGCGAGAGCGAGAGCGAGAGCGAGAGCGAGAGCGAGAGCGAGAGCGAGAGCGAGAGCGAGAGCGAGAGAGAGAGAGAGAGAGAGAGAGAGAGAGAGAGAGAGAGAGAGAGAGAGAGAGAGAGAGACAGAGACAGAGAGAAAGCCGTAATCTACACTAATTGGCCACCTTCAGGTGTAATTCATCCAGAGTGTCCTCCAAACTGCTGGTCAAGTGAGCTGCAGTCGAATGTTCTCGCAGAGATGAACTACGGCCTTTTATGAGAATCGGGCATTTGCTGCACAACAACAGAGCAGTTTGGTATGACAAAATGGTGGGAAAGAGCTTTTGATAAGGGTACAACCAAAAATTGGAAAATTTATTCCAAAATATTCAGGTATATTTTACTTACAACAATGACAACACAGCAGCAGATACTACAGCAGAAGTTTGGCATGAATGCATGGACACAGAGGAAGAAAATGAAAGGTTCATTGTGATGGATATATTAAACAGAATAAATAAATAATAATAAAAGGGACAATGAGAATGATGTCGCTCACGTGGGGGATGTGAGGATCTGAGATTCTGTCCGACTTATATGACCTCGGGGAGGCAATCTGTTCAGGCAGTTATCAAGTCCTGCTGTAGAGGCCTCCCGCTCAAACTGACAATCAAAAATAAACATATTGTGAGACAATCAAACCGACAAGAATTTTCAACCTTTACGAGAGAAAATCAAAAGGTTCTTTTCCCCCATCATGAAGGGATGATTCTGCACCAGCAAATATTTGGCACAGATATCCGTTCTTTTTACGCCATTTACAGCCTGGTATCACATTTTCACCAGCAGTGGGTGACCTTCCCTATGATACTGAAACAAAAGTAATGTTTTCACCGACAGTGCTTGAAAAGGGGAAAAATATTTTGATGTTCCCTCATAGAGACAGACATATTACAATCCGACAATCGAAAACATGTAGCCAAGAACGAGGAAGAAAACTGGACGGGTAATCAAACCTTTCGGAGAGATTTATCATCGCCATATTTTCTATCAAAGGCGTATGTCCGTCATCTTACAACCCATAACTTCAACATGAGGGGTAAACAATGTACTGCATTTTGGTGTTGCCAACTTTGCTGCCTCTCCTGAAAATGTTAAATCCATGATCACAACAATGTAAAACATTGTTGTGATCATGGTTTCCTCAAGCGTCCCAAGCATTTTAGTTTACCTGCTGTTTGTAGCTTGTTCAGGGTTTTCCAGGTACACATAGCATACTAGACCGATTTCCATCCTTGATTTCAATCCCGTATCTCGGCCACCTATCCTCCTTGACCATCAATGCAAGACTGTTATTTAAGCCTTGTTGAAATCCTTTGGATTCATTGTTGTACCCGATGTCGCTTACTTGTTTGCGAATTATATTGCAGTAACTGTTGGTGTTGCATGTGGTCTGGATACTTTCCCCATCTCCATGCTCTGCTCACTTTCTTCACTTACCCTCAAAATAATTAATTGATTTTGAAACCCAAAACTATTACTCAAACCTCTGCCCCTCCCCCGATGCCATGGCGTCTCTCAGGCTTCCTGCCTCAACAACAACCTCTTTTTAAAAGGTGGGTGGTCGACCACCCCATTCCACCTTCATGTCTTCAACAACTACATCTACGGAGCCTTTTCTTAACACATGGATTCCTTGCTGTTCTCCCACCTCAGGGGCATGTTATGTTAGTAAGCGGCTTACTATTGCTTGCTAAGCCAGTTGTTCGGTAAGAACCACTTTGCAAGCTGCTTGACGGTTCAGAGGTTCTTGCAGGTGAGCAGTAAGTGGGCTATTTGCGAATGGAACACCTCGGTATGTCAGCAAAAATGTCTGCCGTCGTCAAATTCAAAACAATTGTTGGGGATATTTCTTCAATTTTCCTTTCACAGAGGACGATATTGTTACGTACATTTCATAATTTTTATTGTTACTTCTACGTTATATCCAAATTCTTTAAAATCAACAAACATGCAAAACCCCTCCACCCCCTCCCCAAAATGCACAGTGGCAGCTCATTAGATAAGCTTGGTGCGGGGTGCCCCTTCTGACTCCCCATTTATATATTTTTCCTTTTTTTTCCTCTTCCTAATACCCTCTGCAGCCACTGATAACACAATCAATTCGTTTGAGGAAGTTGATGCAAGAGGATCGAGTAATACTGAACACGACGGCTCGGACAGCATTAGTTTGAGTAGCACGATAGCATTGTTTACATGGAGAGTGCCATGTTGTTAAGCGGTGCCGAGCACTCTGCTCTGTTGGAATGCATAATATTGAGCGCTTTGAATCAAGCAAGCGGATGAGCGAGTGATAAGCAAGCCGCTCGCTAATGGAACACACCCTAGGTCTCCTTTTATAAACTGTTGAGACTTTGATTGCCACCACGCCA
>NC_140975.1:36015363-36032863 GCF_056783735.1 Eptatretus burgeri
TGGACGTTAAAGATCCTCCATTCAAAGACTGTCCTTCGCGAAGAGGAGACGCACCATCGCCGGGACCCTCAACAAATTCCAATTTCCTGCCTTGACTTCCCGAGTCTGAGGGGCAACCTGTCCAGGATTTTGTCGATTAACTGCTTCGGCAGCACCAACACTCTGCATAAGGGCAAGGTACATTGTGATTATGATGATTATATTATTGTTAGATTCTGATGAGAAATGCAGTCTTTTTGTGGGATACTTCTCTCTGGGAATTGCCTTCTTGGTGTAAGAACATTATTTTGAGTCTCGTCGAGTTTGATATCTTGGCCATGATGTACGTTTATATGACCTGCAACAGAGGAATTACAAATTAGTGAAAAAACTGCGGTGGCCGAAGACTTTTACACGACTGTATATGGAAACGAGCGCAAATAGCAATTATGTGACATAATTATGTGATGTGACAGAAGGAATCGAAGAGACACTTCAAACCAAAAAAAATATGGTAGAGTAGCCATTCAGTGAGCATAAGCTTTATGAGATACAAGGAAGGTTTGGGGAAGAAAGATAACATGGAGTTGAACAGTTACACCAATGTTTATAGGGCACAAGCCACAAAGGTAATGAGACAATTCCAGGTTGAGTTTGTGGGTCTTGTATGAAGATAAAAGCAACATCATAGATTTCACAACATAAGAAAAAGGCAGAGGAATTGTTCTTAATGTTACTCCGACTCCATTTTTGTCTGCACTGTGCAGCCACACTTAAACTCATGTAGGCTCTGAGCCAGGTCTGTCACTGAAAGCCACCTACGTTGGGTCTCCACCAATCAGGGCAGCACCTCGTCACCGTCATGGTTTTGTACTCTGGATAAGGATGGTTCACCATGTCTTCCATCACGCTTGGCTCAAAGGCAAGTTCAACAAACCAGACAAGTACTTGCAATAAACCGGGCAAATGTCTGCCTACAGCTGCAGTCTGCATGTGTGCCAAAATAAATCCAACAGATATGATATACCGGATGTGCAAACTTCTAATTCCAACTTGAATGGAAAAGGACTAATACAACTAACCAAACAGCTGACTTGAACGTTTTCGAGTCCTTCCCATCACCTTTTCTTAATTTCAATCTCTTAAGATTAATCAAACATCCTCCGATTGCGCTCAGAGTGGTTTGTTTTCGGTCTACATCAAATCCCAACAAGCTTTGCATCATTAACGTACAATGGTGCAAAGGGATGCATATAATAAATGAGAAGTATGCAGAAATGCACGAGCAGTGTAATCTCATGTACGTTGGTGGGCATCGATCTCTTCTCAACAATAGTACGAGGCAGAGGCATTTCATTGATGAACAAGACGTCCACAAATGCATTTTGTTTTTCTTCTTCTTGTTGTTTAACGGCCACTATTATCCCATATTGTGGGGTCAGCTGGGGAAAGCTTGGCCCAAGTCTTCACAAGTCTGCTGGCCAGGCCCGACGTTCGACTAGTTAGGACAGGAATTTGGAATTTGGCCATGTTGCGGCGATGGCTCGCCTACTCTTTGCGAAGGACACCACAGAATGTTTAACATCCATCAACGGATGCTGGCAGACGGGACACCCATTTAACGTCTATCCGAGGGACGGCACACACATTGATGAATCGCCCTGCTTGCAAAACACTGCGATGACGGTTTATAGCTAGGACTGGAATCAAACCCAGGATAGACAGCTTAGAGCCAGATGTGCATACCTCTCTAGGCCATCTTGCCAGTCCCTAGAAATGCATTTTAACGATTTAAAAAAAAAGTGTTGCTTCCTTCATCTTCACTTTTCGTGCTTCATCACACTTCTCATTTGCATGATCAATCCATGGAGGACAAATACACAATACATTGAGAGAGAAATAATGCCAAACGGGACAAAATGGAAATACACAGCACATTCAAAGACGAATAGTACAAGTGCACAGTGGATGATTGAACGGAACAAGCATACAATGATAAATCAATACAGGTGTATAATGCGACAGCAAATGGAACAATAATATTTCAGGTGTGAGCGTACAGTACAACGAGAGTGCGGTGTTAAGGGATGAAGCAAAAAGGGTGTCACAGTGCAGAGAAGGTGTACATGTTACGTACTTGCCGAGGAAGTCAGGTGCACCGCAAGGACCCGTAAAGTAAAGAGCGTTTTGGCATCGATATTCTTCGTACTATTTTGAATCTGCTTGCCCCATACTTTGCCTCACTCTATCACACAGCCACTAATTAGCCATTTTGTGGAAACGAGTGCATTCATTCTACCACACGCACCATCCGAACCCCCTATCCCTCCCAAAAAGTCAAAACAACAGGTTAGGAGGAGAGGAGATTGGGACCACACTTTGTGCAGAACGTTGGTGCTGCTTAAGCAGTCCCCTTGGCTATTGGGCACAATCCTGGACGGGTCACCACTCCGACACAGGCTAACAGCAAGCTGGCACTCATTTTGCTGACCTTGGAAGGATGACAGGCAGAGCCAACCCCACTTGGTATGAATTCAACAGCCGAATGGGATTTGAACTCAGGAGCCCGATCCAATAGGATCCAAAGCCCGCCACCCTAACCATAAAGCCAACACCAGGCATAACATACAATGATAAATCAACACAACAGGTTAGTGTTTGTAATTTCTTTGCCCGGATGACTCGAGCAAACATGTGATGGTTAAGCAGTTAAGGATAATTTTATTTTTCCACCACATGTGTTGAAATAAGTTTCAAAGCCAATTTCAGTCAATGCTGGATGTCTGGAAAAAAATATAATGCTCCAGATAAGTATTTTATTGACAAAAGTAAGAAGGAAAATCATTCGGCATTTCGTTTAAAAAAATTATTCTGCCAAGATGAAAGTGCCACTGTGGCGTCCTATGAGGGTAGGGTACCGGAGTCTACAGGAGACTCAAGGGAGGGGTGTGTGTGTGTGTGGACTGTGGGGAAAGTATTCCGCAGTCTAAAAGGACTGGGAGTGCAGACGTTTAGCCTACCCCATTACACAAACATCCCGCACCTTGACAACGATCCTCATGGGGTACGAGGCCTGCACCCACTCTGCACATGTGGGGATGATCTGGTGGCCTCCTGGTCTCCGTCGCTGGTGAAAGCCTACGGAGATTTGGTCGCCCAATTGGGCGGCCCCTTTTCAGTGGGCAAGCATCTCTGGTTACCACTACATGATCTTCCTCAACTGGATTTTTACGGTGTATTGAGAGCACCAGTCAAGCCTGCCAGTGGTCCGCAGCAGGATTTACTTGCCCAGATTTTTAAACATGTTCAGAAGAAGCAAAGATCTCTCGTGGTGGGTGGTGCTCAGGTCGTGGCCTGGGATCTCACTGAATCACTTTGGACTGGACGGAAACCCAGGAGTTGATGTTTATCCCTCTGTTGCTGGGTTCCACATTGAGACATGATGCAAGGCGATGATCTTAGACTGCCTAGCTCGGTTATTCCCCCTCAAGGGGTTGGTCAGCGGCAGGTTCCGTTTTCAGGAATACATCAGTAGATCTATGCCTGGTGTTGGCTTAGCGGTTAGGGTGGCTGGCTTGAGATCTTAGGGTCCTGAGTTTGAGCCCCGTTGGCTGCTGAATTAAAACCAGTGGGGTTGACTCAGCCTATAATCCTTCCGAGGTCGGTGAAATGAGTTCCAGCGTACTGGTATTGGGGCACAACATCAGCGTTACAGCCACACCCCAACAAAATGATCGCTACCCGGCAGCCAAGCTGCCATACGCAAGTCGAAGAAGAAGCAAAGATCTCTCCCAGTGGGTGGTGCTCAGGTTGTGGCCTGGGATCTCACTGAACGATGTCCCAATTATGGTTCCCGGATAACTTTAAGATAGTGATTTACAAAAGAGCTTAACATGCACATGAAATTCGCTTGAAAATCATGTTCTCATGTGAGGATGTGAATTGAAATATTGAAACGCTAAATTTATCTTTAACACGTGCAAATGAAAAGTGTCCACGGGAAATGAGCTTAACGTACACATTCTCTTCTGTTCGAGCTGTTTTCAACTGTGTGAATTATTTTTACATTGATTATGACCCAGATCCAACCTCCCACCCTCCCCCTCACCTGGTTCTTATCTTCACTCTGACATGCAGGGCTCCCCGGTTGTGCTTGCGAACTTGAGTTATTGGACACTTCCTGAAAAAACCGTCTGCACGTCGCGAACAAGCTCGATTACAAAAGTGAACAAGCGACCATAAACATATCCCATCTTCCATTTTAATTTCATCAAGATGATATTCAACATCAATCTGCAGGCAAATCGTTAGCTACAGTGAAGCATCATCTTGGAAATACAACCAAAGGATACTGCAAATCACCCGGTCCGAGGCAAAAGGACTGAGGCAGACAGACGTTGATTTGTCTGACAAGGTGTGACCAAAAATTCCACTACCATTTGGGTCAAAATCCTTAACTGGATTCATAAACCAATCAAGCATGCTTCTGGATGGTGTTCAATGCTCGTTTTTGTTTTTGAGGCCCACGTCCTGAAACGACGATTGAGGGTCTCCGATCATAACGTATGGATCCATTGCATGGATCAGTAATGTATGTAGCGACCATTAGATTGAATGGATTTTAAACATCTCAGGCTCTCAGGTTCCACCTCCGTGGCTTATGCATGTCTCGTGCCCCCAATAAATACATCGGAACAATTGTAATACTTAATTGCATCGGACCATGAGGTGTGCGGATACCTCAAAGAACATCTAATACGAAAGGTTATAAATACGATGTGTGCATGCATGTGCGTCAGATTCATTTACTTGAGCGTGGGCTTTGGAGTACTGGAGATGCTGCAACTGTCAAAGTCAGGCCCACTGTCACTCGGGTTATCCAGCTGCAGGCTGTCATACAGCATGTTCAGGTCTTCTTCTTCTTCCTCCTCCTCCTCCTCTTCATCCTCCTCGCAATTTTTTGGCACCCCGCGATGATCATCATCCAACTCCAGGCTCTAGAGATACAAATTGGTGCCTATCATGTCCATCCTGTGTTTCTAATGCGTTTTCTCTTGTTCGCCTCATATCAAACACCCATTATCGACATCGCCATGTTTGTAAAACTGGCAAAAATGGCTCGAAATAACTGTTATCGTAATTTGATTTTTCTCCACCACATGATGGTCGAGATAAGAATAGGTTCCAGAAGCAGAATTTTCAACACTCCCCACTCTTTAAGGCCCAAGAGGGATGTTGTTATGATTTGTTTCTTTATGAAATGTGCAAAATAACGCACAGAAAAAGTATATACGCATGCATCCGCAGGCAAGATCTATACCCTTGTGCAAACATTATAATTCTGCAAGTTCACATCCACCAATGCGCACAGAATTGCTTGGAAAAACAGCCGCCGCAGAATTCAAATTGAAAATACATGGATTTTCTAAAATCAATACGAGCTCCGTGGCTGGTGTACAATGGCAAAAATTGATGTTTTTAGCTCATCGAACAAACAACATTGAGTGTTGGTGAAAATAAAACCCATTTGCTGCAGCGAGGATAGCACAAAGCAAGATTACGTAATTGTCAATCTAAACGAAAGTGATACGAGCCCAACAGGGCAGAATAATGTCCAATTTGACTTCACAATGTGTGTCATTTATACTCAGGATAAGGATGGTTCACCATGTCTCTTCCATCATGCTTGCATCACCCTCCCCCTCCTCCGCCCCTCAAGCGAAGCAAATTTTACAAACATGAACAAAATTAAACCAACTAAACAGGAAATGCAGATAACTTTTACAAAAGGTTGTCGTGTGAAATCTCCGAAGGCAATGCTTTAGATTTTATTTTAAGAAGCAGATCAACCTTGTTGTTCATCATTATGAGGGAATTGCACAAACACTTGTTCTTCATTAATCCGCTGTCAGACTTTGATCATTACTTATTGAATATTCTTCATTTATTCTGTTCAACCAAATGCATGCCAACATGTCTTGCATCATTCTCCCTCGAATACAGAATGGTGCACACAACACGTATTGGGCAGGGATGCAATATTACAAATTCAATCTGCATGCCGGGGATCATCAGATTACAAGGAAGGATGTTGTCCATTTGGCGGTTCAGTCCAACAATTTGCCTTAAATGGGAGATGGCCACTGGATCAAATCTAGAATAATGTAGACAAAAAAGCATCTTAAAATGCAATGGAGCTAATGCATGTGTATATATATATATATATATATATATATATATATATATATATATATATATATATATATATATATATATATATATATATATATATATATACATACATATATATATATATATATATATATATATATATATATATATATATATATATATATATATATATATATATATATATATATATATATACACACATATACTATATATCTCCATCTCTATCTCTATCTCTATCTCTATCTCTCTCTCAGCCTTGTAGCTGCTGATTGCATCATTGATTAGGGACACGGCTGCAGTGACCCTATTACGAATACACTAGTGCTCATTTTGCCGACCTCAGAACATTGAGGTCAACCACACCTGGTGTTCGTTCAGCAGCTGGGGTGGCTTATACTCAGGACCCTGGGAGACCAAGCCAGCCACCCTAACCACCAAGCCAACGCCAGGCATATATATATATATATATATATATATATATATATATATATATATATATATATATATATATATATATATATATATATATATATATATATATATCCATACGTATGTGATGAAAACTAAAAAAATTGATTATTGAGCATTTTACATCACAACAAAAAAAAGAAACTTTACAATGTGGTGCAGCAAGGGCAAATATGGTTATAGTACATCCCATTTATTTTTTTCAACTGTACAGTGTGTTCCAGAAGAAAGTATCACTTTGTGGAAATGTCACTGGTTTAAATTACCCACCAAAGGAGGGCCGAGCTGGGCACCTGGAGGGAAGGAGTGTCAATGCTAATTATGATAATATGTCCAGGCTAAAAAAAAAATGTCTATACTGTCTTGCAATTTTCCCTACGTCTCATAAAGCTGTAGTTAAGGTTTTTATTCAGCAAATGTCCTGAATAAAAAAAAACAATTAAGAGGCACCAACCTCATCAGGTACTCGAAACTTGCGTAGGAGAGCAACCACTTTCTGCTTCAGATTTGGTTGCTGCTGAGAATACAGATACAGCACACAGCTTTCAACAGTTTAATCCTTTATTCTCTTTTTATTTTTACCATGGCAACTTAGTGATGGTTCTTGCGAACTCAATAACAAAGTCAATTTGCAAAAATAACATTTACATCAATAGGCCCAGTACAATTAGCACTTCACTTTATGTCTTTTCTCTCAAATCCCTTACACTCTCTTCACAACACTTATTTATCTGCATGCAAGTACAGTAACTAAGAAGACCAAGTAATGAAAAAGAGTGATAATTGCTTTGTAATGCATGTCCCGTACCGATGTGACATTTTCTAAATCTAAAAAGAGCATATAACTCTGTGATGAATTGACAAAACCTCCTGAAACTTGAACTTCTTCTGTAACTTATAATAAAGCCATGTACCAAGTTCCAGTTGAATATGTTAAAGGGTATGAGAAAAAAGTTTGAAAAACTACAGGTAGGACGGATGGACGGACAGGCGGACAGCAAACCTATACTCCCCTCCGGTGAAACTGGTAGGGGACTAATAATACGTCAGTAATGGTTTGTATGTCATAAAAGTGAACTTCTTTAATTATTACCGTTAATTATGTAAAGTAGGACACCCATCATTGAAAACAAGCCTCCTTTATCAGGCATAGTAAGGAGAAAAGCATAGCCTTTGACAACATCAGAGAGACACAAGACTATACAAGTTACAAAACAGGGGATTAATGAACTTTCACTTCGACAAAATGGACACTCAGGTACAACAAGCTCAAATGAGCTAAGATCCTCGTCCTCTTAATGATGACGTCATAAAAACGAATATGACGTCATTGTGATGTATCAGGTTTGCGATAAATTATCTGTGCTAATGCCCGGCTTGATTGCCGCAAACAAAATTCAAACAGCTTGCCTAGTTTCGGAGATAATGGTGTAGGCGATTTCCATTAGCGGCGATATTATGACGTCAACTTTTTTTCTCGGAAGAATTTCCAAAATCGGAGATGGTTACTGCCTGCGCGTGGGCATTCTGCATATAGATGGCAAGTTTCACGAAGATCCGATGAAAACTCTGGGTTGTGAAACAAAAAATGTCAAAAAATAGGAATGACGTCATAAAAATTGATATGACGTCATAGTGATGTATCATATGTGCGGTACTTCATCTCTGCTAATGCTCTGTTCGATTCCCGCAAACAGAATTCAAAAAGCTTGCCTAGTTTCGGAGATAATTTTTTAGGTGATTTCCATTAGCGGAGATATTTTGACGTCATAACTTTTTTTTCTGGGAGGAATTTTCAAAATCTGAGATGGTTACTGTCTGCGCAGGGTATTTTTACATGTGTATGCCAAGTTTCAGGAAGTTTCGATGAAAACTGTAGGCTGTGAAACAAAAAAGTCCACAAGAAGAAGATGAAGAACAACAACGTGAGTAAGACCGAGAGATCCTCCACGAGGATCTAAAAACAACTCGGGCTGGTTGGGTGCATTAATCAAGCCTATCGGGCATGCAGCGTAACCTCACACCAAGGGCAGTGGTGGAAACACATGCTCAGGAACAAGTGTGAATACTACTGACACAATCCACACTGAAGGTACAACATCAACTTATGGTTAAATTAGATGAAAAACTGTTTCGGTTACATTAAATAACTTGGTCCAACTGTGCTGCAGACCACTTGGGACCCCAATATTAACGTTTTTGGCCGAGGAGGCTACTCTTATTTGTTAACTTTTATTTTGTTTTGTACACACACAATGTCACACACAAGCTCTTTTGCACCAGTATAAGCACAATACATGATGATTGATGGTTAATAACAACAGTATCACACGACAGTAATAACCGAGTCACTTCACCGTCATTGTCATCATAATCAGGTTATTTAACCTGGGACACGAAGAAGGTGTAATTCAGCAAATAATTTTGAAATTAGTTATGAAAGAAGCATTCCCACGCTGTCTGTCGCACCTCAGTGTCCAGGGAAGATGCTCTGACATTACCAATTTTCACTAGCATTTCGATTTCTGTCTGTAATTTTTTTTTCTTCAGTAGCCATTTCTTGCCCAGAGCCTCGTAATGGCGGAAACAAATTGGTCGACGAAAAAAATGTCTGCTCAGGAACCCCTGACAAACTACGTGTAAGCCAAGCTATTTCAACCTTAAACACGACAAATTCAATGCAAATCTGGGAGAAAAAAAAAACAAATCACTGTACATAACAACACTTAATGGACAGTTTCATCCCTGACATAATCAATTCAAAGATATATCCTTTAATGAGCAAGACCTCTAAGGACTGAAAGTAAAAAGTACAATTAAGTTCGATAATCTACAATTTTCAATTAAAATGCTTTCTGTGACACTTGCCTACAAGTACACGACTTTCATAATTTTAATTGGGTCCAGGAACAGGAAAGAGCAGAGATGAATGAGGAGGATTTTCGACATCTAACCCAGGATTGCTTTCAAGTCATTTATGGAAAGGTCCAAGAAGGGGAGTGCAATGTTTGAGGGAGTTTTTTTTTGTTTGTTTGTTTTTAAGCAATAATCCCATTATAGTGGAGGATGTGGAGATAGGAGAACATCTGTGGACAAGTGATGATAACATAGTTTGTGAAATTATATTTTTGCGATGTGGAGTTCAAGATAATGTTGTAAGGCTTTTAGATATAAAAACTTTGAGGATATTAAAAGAAAGTTAGGTAGTCTAGATTGGGTAAAGTTAACGAGTGGGCAGTCTGCATCAGAGAAATGTCAACCTTCAAGGAACAAATATGTTGGGTGCAGAGAAGGAATCTTCCAGTGAAGTGTAAATGTATAAAGGCAAAATGAGAGCAGGGTGGGTAAGCAGGGTGGATGTAGTGCAATTAAGTATAAACAAAAGGCATTCATCAAGTACAAACTAACAGGACTAGAGTCTGACTCGTATCATTATCGGAGGAAACAGAGACTAGTTAAGAAAACAACTAGGCAGGTCAAAAGGGAATGTGAAAAGGACATGACCAAAAATACTAAGCATAATAACAAGGCATTCTTGAAGTATATTCATGGTAAGGAAAGGGTTAAGAGGAGTGTGGGCCCATTGAGGAACAGCACAGGAGAATTGATGGGTGATCAAAGGTGAGACGGCAGTTTAATTCAATATTGTTGCGGTTCCGTGAAGCCGGCGCTCCCCCCTAGGCAATGACACAAAACACATTGTAGTCCCGATACAGTTATTTCATTAGTGTTCGTTTTAGATAGCCCTTCCCTTATGTGTCGTGGGTTTATTGGACAAAATGCATTGCGATAGCTTTTAAGCAGGCCTTTATTCCCATTCTTTATCCATTACTTATTTTACTTCACACAAGCATGCAGACAAAAGCAACAGGCAGCTCATTAGTATATGGATGCCCTTCACTTTTCAAACCTCGTGCCATTACCAACCGATGATCACCTCAAACCTTTACCAGACTCAGACCACAATGCTACAACATTTCTGCAACCATAGCAATGCCTTCATATAAATCCCCACATCATCGGACCGCAACTCATGTTCGCCCACACTCACCATTGATGCCACGATGACCACCTCCATCACGAACTAGCCGCACTACAACCTCATAGCTACCCCACCACTGTAGTCGCTCTTGGAGATGAGTTATGTGGCAAAGCGCAGAGTAACAGGCCATTTCAAGTGTAAAGTCCTCACATTGGCAGGACCAAAGCCATGGTAAGCATCTGTGCACCAATGAGGGCACTGTAGAACACCCATTGCTCCACCTGTTCCGCTCTCAAGTGCTGCCCCTGCTGGGGAAATATAAAAGAGGGCTCTCTTGCCTGGCCTGTCCTCCTCTGCTTTTCTCTCGCATCTGGCCCACCCTTTCTTCTTGTTCCTGAGTCACGGAGCGATGGAATGAACCGGAGAGCCAGGCGCCTGACAGAGTGCAGTTTATCCCATTAGTAATTACACAAACAGACCTCTCACACTCATGATTAAGTCTATCCTCTGGCACGTTATTCGCTTCATTTCAACCCCCCCCCCACCCCACATCTTTACACCCTCCTCTTTGCACCACATATGCAAATCACTGCACACCTCATCACACCTCCTCCGACCACACGCCTTAGACATCCTCAGCTTTTCTCCCTCCTCTCCCTCCTAAGTGACTGGGCAGCGTGGGCCCATCGGCCGTGTCAGGTATTAAAAAAGTCGTGAACACCTCGATCGTTCTCTCCCTTGCTTGCTCTCTAACTTTCCTCAGGGTATGTTTCCAATGTTTCCTGTCTCATATTGTATAAGTTAAGAGTGTGCAAGTTCATTATATCGGTATAGTGCTGCCCTGTGTCTCTTGTTCTTTTGTAAATATTTGCATTTCCCTTGCTTCACTTGCAATAAACCCGCTTGGTGTTACAGCAGTGGTTCTCAACCTGTGGTACGCGAGGGCCTTCCAGGTGGTTCGCAAGCACTTTCGGGCTCAACCTTTAAAAAAAAAATGAAAAAAATAATAATAATAATAATAAAAATGATGGCAGTGTGCAAAGTTATGCCCCCGCATCAACCAGCTGGTGGAGAAGAAACAGATGCAGCCCTCGCATTAAATTTTGTTCTTAGTTGACAGTTGTTCATTTGTGTGTTCTACTTGTGAATAAATTGATATCTTATCGAATTGAGTTTTTCTGGAACCAGGTGGTACGCGGCGACGGTATGGGACCTCCTAGTGGTACTCGATCAGAAAAAGGTTGGGAACCACTGTGTTACAGCTTGTCGCGTCTTTTCCTCCATTGGTCCAGCATAATCCGCCCATAGTGCTAGCCGGGAAGCTCTACCCCCACGTGATTTGCTCTTGTTAGCCGGTGCGTACTTGGCAGCTCCGCTCCACTGCACCAGATATGTTAAGTTAACTTGAGTACACATCAAGGGCACGAGACCCTTCTTGATGCTGCCAATTCACTGGAAATGGTAACACGTGAAGTTGTGTGAACCCCACCAGGATTAGCGGTCCCAACCAGCGCTAGTGGTTGATAAGCAACCCACCAGCGCACGGAGTTATCCGTGCTCAGTGGTCTTAGGACAAGGTGTTCAGGAGGAACTTGTGGCGAACTAAAACCCCAGATCTGTAACAACATTGTTTTTTCATTTGCTTTTACATTTATACAAGCATAGTCAGGGGATCTTCCATTAGCTGACAGTACCCATCTTGGAGTGAGAAAGGGCTTTTAGCAAAGATCCAAGGAGCGGAGGAAGTTTAAAAAAAATGGCGAGAAAAATAAGTGACGATAAAGCTCAGGGCCCAGATAATATGCATCCAAGAGTATTGCGAAAGGTGGCAGAGCAGATAAGCATGGTGTGGTGTTAGTTGGAATCTTTAACAGCTCATTGGAGTTTGGGACAGGGTACCAGAGGATTGGAGAATAGTTAATTTAACAGTTATTTCAGAAAGTATCCAGAGAAGAATTGAAGAACTATAGACCTGCGAGTTTGACTTCAGTTGTGCGGAAGGTGTTGGAGATAGTAATTACGGCATGGATAGGGACCCATTCAAATGATTTCAAACTAATTAAAGGCAATCATGGATTTATTGTTTCATCATCAGCAGCAGCATCATTAATATAGATATTTGTCAGGCCATTGGCCCCATGATGGTCATTTTCATGGATGAGTTTATCACGGTACATTTATGCATTATCACGCGAATTTTAAAATCTACTCGGGGCAAACCAATATTTGGATTTAGGTTGCCCAAGAACAGTGCAGACAACGTTTATTAAAAGGGACAATTATGCAGGAGCCCTGTGAGAGAGGGCACTATCAGAACAAACATGAAACTGCTGAGAGCTTAGGAATGCAGCAAGCCACTTCTTGACATTTCCTGTGATTCCATAGCTGGTAAGTTTCTTGAGGAGAAGGCCGAGTCAAAGGCTTTGCTGATGTCTCAACAGGATATGTCAACTGAGGACCCCTCATCGAGCATACGGGTTACTATCTTTACAATGGTGAGGAAGTTGGTGAGGCAGGATCTCCCTTTGACAAAGCAATGCTGAGAATTACAGAAAAACGAGGAGTTTGTCAGGTAGCCGATGATTGCCGACTTCACAAGTCTCTCAATAACCTTACACACTGCACTCATGAAGCTTATGGGGCAGTAATTTGTGATCTCCTCCTTGGGCCCTTTCTTGTGGATCTCAGTACAATGACAGAGTCCTGCCAGACATCAGGAATGGTTCCACTATTTAACGTTTTATTGAAAAGGATAGCTAGATGGTCAGCCAGGACGTCGGCAAGGACCTTCAGGAGTGCTGGATAAATACCATCAAGTCAGGCAAACTTGGTGGTGTCGCGGAATGACAGGGAGTCTGACACCATGGTCGGAGTGACCTGGAAATCCAGCATCGGCTGCCCTTTGCATCGTTGCTCAAATAGAGGGTCTGTAAGATGGAAATCATGTTGATACAAATTTTGGAAGAATGTACGGAAGGCATTGGTGGATTCTGCGGGTGTAGCTGTAACCTTGTAATGGGAGATGTTTGATCGGATGTGCGCAAAAAAGGGACGTGCACAAAGAAGTTCTTTTTATTGTCCTTGGCACTCTCTCTCTCTGGTCAAGGTTTTAGCACGTTTACGGGCGTGCCTGTAACGCTCCCAGCTGGGCTCTGTAGGTGAATGCATGTAGACTCTCCATTAATGGTACCCACATCTGAGAGCTCTCCTGATGTGGCTTCAGAACCAAAGCAGACTCAAGACTGGGCGTGCATGGCAGAGGAGGACATAGATGGCTACTAGCTGCAGAATGTTGGTCTTGAAAACATTCCACAATATAGAGACCAATGTATTACTAATAGGGTGAAAACACCCCAGTCAAGACTTTGTGCTGCTTCAATGATTGCTGGCTTGTCCATTTTGGTGCATCTTCGCTTGAAACTCGGCAGTGCCCGGCATTTTGATGGATTTGTCATGGTAAAATGGATACAAGCATGGTCATGAAGACCAAGGGGCGGAAGTGATCTGATGCTAGAAATGTGAGAGCGATCATCTGATAAAATGAGGTAGAGAGTTGACGACTCTGCTCCGATGTGAAATCTCATCGGAAAGAGAACATCTTGGAAGAGGAGGTGGTTCTCATTAAAACTAAAGCAGCCGAAAGTCAAATTAAGTCAGGGAAAAACATGAACCAGCTGACTAATTAATGTGAGGGGCATTAAAGTCCCCCAAGAAGAAGGTGGTGGCCAGGGATTTCAAGGACAGTATTTAGGTGTGTTATAAGCAAAGTATCAGAGTTTGTGGAACTGTTGAGGAGACGGTATATACAGGTAATATGAAGGGGGCCACAATTTGCAATTGTACGTGTGATGGAATCGAAGAGTGAAGGTTCAGATTGACAAGGACGGAGAACTGGATTTTGCTGGGACTTTATGTACAAAAGGACGCCGCCACCGATTCGATCGCCACGTTTGAGAAAGGACATAGTTGCTCGAGGGTACAGTGTAGAGCAACTACATTTTTCCAGGATTAGCTGGACTGAGCTATGAGGAGCGGCTTAAGGAGACAGGACGTTTTACATTAGAAATGCGGTGAATGCCAGGTTATCTGATGGAGATGATTAGAATAATGAAGTGTATGGACAAAATAAGTACACACGATTTTTTTTTTAAATCAGAATGGACACTGACAGGACAAGGAGCCTCAGTTTCAAAGTAAGAAAGAGGAGAGTTAGGATGATAGTAAGGCATGGGTCTTTCACTCAGAGGATAGTAAATGCACGGAAGTCTTCCTGGAAAAGTAGTGACAGCAGAAACAGTACATAGTTTTAAAAAGAAAGAGTAGGGAGAGGGGTATTTAGATATTGGTAGGATTACAACAGGTATGATGGGCCGAACAGCCTACTTCTGCATCGAGGTTCCTTGTAAGTCCTTTAATTTAGTTGCCGTACTTTCATTTGATCTACACATAATGAAATACAGGTACTCCGTTATTTACTTATTCCCTTTTCACATCTTTGTTATTTACATATTTTTGGTTTCTTCTGATGACTCCAATGCAGTATGCAGGCTTCCATGTGATTATGTTTCTGCCATATCCTGATGCTATGCCGACTGTGCTTCCCTGCTGATGGACCTCTGGTAGCCTGTACCTGGTGCTGCATTTTGAGCCTGGGGAGTAACTGCTAAAATCTATCTGTCAAGGTTCTTCATGCCATCTTTGTCCTTTGTTCCTCTCACATTTCCTTCTACTTTTTCACAATTCTCTTTATTAATTCTAGTGCTTGCTTTTTCTTTTCTTTAATATTGTTCACTCTTTATTTCTCTTCCTTTGTCTATCTGTGTAGGGAGAAGTTAATTATTGCAGAAATTTGTCTGTAAGGCTCACTTGGCTGCACCTGGAGGGTAGTGGAGTCGCGGCTGAAACCCGAATCCTATCCAGGTTCATCCTGATGACTTGAATGCAGTGTTTCGTCTTCCATTTGATTTAGTTAGTTGGGTAAATAACAAATGAAGTTAAATCAGAAAACTTGGTAAATTTGACCAACTTCAGTTCTTTATATTGGATAAATGTCACAGCTTTTACAGTTTTCGGGGTGATAAAAATTTGTTGTTGATATCAATTCTCACACACAGGAACTAGATTTGATTCATAAGGTCAGAAAACCTAACCTTTGCTGTATTACTGATCATACTACATTCATACATAATTAAACTAAAGTAAATATACAGCAGAGATGTATGATTGTTAAATTGTAAACTTGTCCATGATTCGTCGATCTTAAAAAGAACTTTTTCACAGTTGTTGTGTCATTCACAAAAGGGTCGATTTTTACAACACCTCTCAGGAGGGTCATGCCAGGCGACTCATAATGGGTTGGCAGTAGATGTGAAGACTCCCGTCGCCTTTCTCGCAGACTGGCCAGTCCTTCTTCCGTTGCGTTGTAGTCGTTTTTTGGGTTTTAAACAGTCTTTTTCTTTCATTTGTCCACCTTTGTTTCAGTGTAAGCACTTGTTGATGTACCACCGATTGCTGTGACAAAGTGATCCATGTTTATGGCTTACCTGCACAACGAATAATGACCTGTGCACTGACTGCTTGTGTGCCTATCATGCACATGCAAGCTTGAAAACATTATCATGATGACGGATTAGAACGTACGTGCCACCAGTGAGAACTGTCACAGTCACAAGTTCGAGTCCCGAGGTTCTCTAACCAGTTAAAAAAAAGCGAATGAGCCATGCCATGGCAAGGCTAACAAGAGTGTGTCAAAGATCTGGACTTCTATCGACGGCAATTGCCTCGTAATGATAAATTCGTGCACAGCTCCACATTACACGGAGTCATGAACAATGGTGACTCTTGTGCGCCCATCATTACCCCGTGTCCAAAGCGAAAAGTGGGGTCAAGCAGTTGGTTCACTTTGTCTGTCTGTCTGTCTACAGACGTCATTCTATGATTGAGGAACAACTTAATTTCAACTGAATTTTATATTTTGAACACTGTAGAATACGAATCGGACAACAAACCTGCAGTTTAGCAGTACTTTGGCTCTGAATATGGCATACACGCACAGAGGAGTAATTGGTAATTTTTTTTAGTCTGTCTCCCTGTCTGTCTGGCAGTCTGGCAGTCTGTTTGTCTGGCAGTCAAACAAGATTGAAAATCATTGCAAACAGGAAATTTACTGTTTTTAGGGAAGTCATAAAGGATACAAACAACAGGCATGTTGAGCTAATTTAACGTGTTAAATAAGGTGAATTAAAAGACGGTGCATGAACGATGGTAAGCTTCCAAAAAAAGTTGTTGTTTTTTCTCCAGCCATTAAAACCTTTATTTTATTTCAAATTAATAATATACTTGAACACCAGAGAGCACAAATCACCTTGTCACTTCCAAAAACTCGTTTAATTATAATTGCTAATTATAATAACTAATAATTTAATTATAATTACTGGTAATTACCAGTACTTGGACAAAATGTTACGCCATTTTATGCCATCGTGACCAATCAAATTTGCCGCTCGCGCTCTCAACGTTGGGGAATATCGTGATTCACACAAAATTGCAGCGTGTAGGAAACATAGATCATGCTCGGGTCAGTCTGGTGAAACTTACATTAGTCAGGAAGAAAATGTACGAAAATATTCCTGGAGATGTGAACTTATCTGTGATCCTTTTCCAGATTTCTAGCAAACCACAACACTGCTGTTCATACCAAAGCTGTGCCCTTGCTGCACAGCATGAATCATGTCATGATTAGCATGTTAGGAGCATTTCTCATCAATTTTTTTTTTACCCAGAAGGATAAAAGGATGCTTATCAATATCAGAACCTTTTCAAGGAACAATTCCTGTACACAACTGAACCGAAGCTGGTGAGGAAGGTTTTTGTCACTCT
>NC_140975.1:36037863-36045363 GCF_056783735.1 Eptatretus burgeri
AATTTCCAAATAACACAAGATGATAAATACATATCCATATAAAAAAACCTTATCATGACAAAAAAAATGCTGGAGATGGTCATTAACATCGTTCCCTCCAGAGGTATTAATATAACACACCTGAAGCTTTAGTTTTGTGTTCTCTCCCGTAAACTTCTTCACACTCCACAGGCAGGCTAGAAAGAGCCAGCAAGTAGAGCTCGGCAGTGTGCACACCCCCTGGTTCCTTGCCTTCCCCATGCAGTGGTAACACCAGCCCACCTTCTGTTGGCCGCTGCATCACCTGAAACGGTAGAGCGGCTAGTTTTCTGAGGTCCATGCAGAAAGTAAATAAACAGTCCTTTATAAAATGAGTTTAAAGCCAAAAATAAAAGGGATGGAACAAAGACAGAGTCAATATGACACATCATCTCGGCAAAATACACAATTCCTTTTTTCTCTTTGGATTACAATCAGACATCATGAATTTAGAAATGTTAACTGTGCAGGAATTTATTGAGACCTCACCTCGACTATTATGTATAATTTTGGTCACATATCAGGAAAAACATAGATACTGTAATAAGGGGTTCTGTGTCGTCTTACCAGATTATTCCAAGGATCGATAGACAAAGCGGTGAACAGTGATTGAAAGAGGACATTTTACATTATAAGGGAGGTGATTATGAAGGAAACTAGCCTGATGTCAGCTTTACAGTTAGGGTGGCTGGCTTAAGATATTAGGGTCTTGAGTTCAAACCCCTGTCACATCGTTGAATAAACACCAGGCAGGTTGACTCAGCCTGCCATCCTTCTGAGGTCAATTAAATGAGTACCATTCTGCTGGTAACAGGAGGCATTGCATCAGCGGCACATTTGTGGCCCCAGAAAATGATGCAACCAAGCAGCCACTGGCTGCTTACGAATAAAAAAATAAATGAAGGATTCTGATAGAAATGTTTAACAAAATGAAGGATGAAAGGGTACAGGCATTTTGACAGAAAAGGTACAGTAGGTAGCTTAAGATTAGACAAGCCGGTAGGCGACGAGGGATTCGCGAGGATCGAAGCGCTGGATACGATGCTTTTCATTCTGACCGATCCACCGACGAAGATTCATTGCCAAGACGTATTGGTTCACATACAATTGTTCCTCTTCCTGGCAAGATTTTTCCTATTGCGTATTTTTCCAACTGGCACTCCTCATAAAAAATGACGGTAAATAGACACCCTATTTTTGAAGGACTACCATTTGAAAAATAATCGGTTTGCTGGTTTGTGCTGTGGAGCTTCGCGTTGCAGACACACGCACGCACGCACGCACGCACGCACGCACGCACGCACGCACGCACGCACGCACGCACGCACGCACACACACACACACACACACACACACACACGCGGAAAACCCGATAAACTTTTCTCAATGCTCTTGTTTGACCACACCTGAGCAACACAATATTTTTCATAAGCCACGCCCACTTTCCTACGCCACTCCCACTTTAAATAACAAATAATTGGAGGTGGTGTGTGGGTCATGGAATCATTTTCAGTAAATAAATAAATAATTGGAGGCGGTATGTGGGTCGTGGAATCGTTTTCGGTAAATAAATAAATAATTGAAGGTGGTGTGTGGATGGGGAATAGTTTTCGGTAAATAAATAAATAATTGAAGGTGGTGTGTGGGTCGTGGAATCGTTTACGGTAAATAAATAAACATATTATTAGAAATCCACAAAGGCAGAAATGCCGTGATTACATTTATTTTGGATCCTTTTCAATTTGGTCAATAACGTTTGGATCGAGGAGAGATCGAAGATGGAACGACACCGTCGTTCCTTACAAACACTGTATACACACACCTTAAATGACGGTAAATAGACACCCTATTTTTGAAGGACTACCATTTGAAAAATAATCGGTTTGCTGGTTTGTGCTGTGGAGCCTCGCGTTGCAGACACACACACACACACACACACACACACACACACACACACACACACACACACACACGCACGCACGCACGCACGCACGCACGCACGCACGCACGCACACACACACACACACACACACACACACACACGGAAAACCCGATAAACTTCTCTCAATGCTCTTGTTTGACCACACCTGAGCAACTCAATATTTTTCATAAGCCACGGCCACTTTCCTACGCCACTCCCACTTTAAATAACAAATAATTGGAGGTGGTGTGTGGGTCGTGGAATCGTTTTTGGGAAATAAATAAATAATTGGAGGCGGTATGTGGGTCGTGGAATCGTTTTCGGTAAATAAACAAATAATTGGAGGTGGTGTGTCGGTCGTGGAATCGTTTTCGGTAAATAAATAAATAATTGGAGGCGGTATGTGGGTCGTGGAATCGTTTTCGGTAAATAAATAAATAATTGAAGGTGGTGTGTGGGTCGTGGAATCGTTTTCGGTAAATAAATAAATAATTGAAGGTGGTGTGTGGATCGTGGAATCGTTTTCGGTAAATAAATAAATAATTGAAGGTGGTGTGTGGGTCGTGGAATCGTTTTCGGGAAATAAATAAATAATTGAAGGTGGTGTATGGGTCGTGGAATCGTTTTCGGTAAATAAATAAACATATTATTAGAAATCCACAAAGACAGAAATGCTGGTGATTCCATTTATTTTGGATCCTTTTCAATTTGGTCAATAACGTTTGGATCGAGGAGAGATCGAAGATGGAACGACACCGTCGTTCCTTACAAACACTGTATACACACCTTAAATGACGGTAAATAGACACCCGATTTTTGAAGGACTACCATTTGAAAAATAAAACCTCAATCAAAAATCGGCTCAAGTAAAATTTTCTAAATATCTCGAAGTGTTTAATTCCGAAGTCTCGTTTCTCTACATTCAAAACTGAAGGACAAGTATTGAAAATACTGTACGCGGGTTTTCGGCTGCTGCACAGCAACGGGTGGTTGCTCGGTAACGAAATTCAAACGCGCACATTCCCAATATATATTCCACCTGTTGGCAAAATTTCATCGAAATCGGTTCGCTGGTTCGTGCTGTGGAGCCTCGCGTTGCAGACACACACACACACACACACACACACACACACACACACACACACACACACACACACACACACACACACACACACACACACACACACACACACGGAAAACCCGACAATAAGGGATATCCAGCATATATAGTGAATCCAACAAGTGTGATTGAGTTATACGTGCAAGTTGGATATGCCCGATTGTCTTGCATTTGGATCATGTCATTTGGGGGAATGTCCAGTTAGTTGTTTTTTATATACAAAGTCGAGGCTCAAGGAAAACATGGAACACAGAACAAACCAAAACATAACAGAACACAACAAGAAGAACATAGGGAAAGGCTGGAAACACACCAACAAACTTTGACATGTGCTCTATAATTTTCACAAAGAAACAGCACACAAATGCTGAATGAGTACTAATAGTATATGTAGCCTATCCCACATACACACATAATGTACTCCCTATTCATGTGTTCACAAAATATAAATATATATATATATATATATATATATATATATATATATATATATATATATATATATATATATATATATATATATATATATATATATATGAACAGAGTTTAATTTGTTCGACCACTTTATTAGCGTGGAACGACAATAATCAAACAATTATTGAACAGGTTGAAACGCCCACAACATCCCTGGCTCCGTGTCAGGCTGCGCATGCGCACTGGCACAGGGGACCGTCGATATGTAGAAGTACCGTAAAGTACAATGTTCTCTATCTCCCTCCGAGTCTTTATTATGTTAATAGATAAAGGCTGAGAAAATATTAAGTTTAATGAATGAACAAAAGTTTATATCGCCCATCGTGTGACTATTCCATGGAGTAGTCCTTGTGCCAGGCAGGCACGCTGGTCGCTCTGGTGGATCGGCGTTGACCTATTGCTGGTGCTGGTGGTGTCACATCGGGCCCCAGTGGGAATGGGGCTCTCGGGGTTTCAGGGGCCGATGGTGGCGTCTGAAGGACCGCGCGCCTCGGTGTGCCTCGTCCTGGTGGTGCTGGCGTGTCTGAAACGGGTGTCGTCTTGCGCCGGGGTGTGCATACTGACGTCAGTGCCGGCGTGGGCCCCGTTGGCGTCGCAGATGTCACGGGTTCGCTGTCGAGGTCAGGCAGTTGCGGTGTTACAACGGGTGCAGGTACAGTGATGCGGGTTGCTAGATCATCATAGATAGACCGGGGTGGCAGCTGGTCATTGCGAACTGGGCTAAACTTGCGCAGGAATTTCCTGTTCCGAAGTGTGACTCTGCCCGAGCCGTCGATCTTGATCACGTATTGGTCGTGTTGGCGTACCTCCACGATACTGCCTGTCTTGTCCCATTTTTTTGGGTGGAATCCTGTCTGGTTCTGTACGTGGACTAGGTCTCCTACAGCAAGTGGCGGAAGGCGTTTGGTGTGTTCTGCCCAGGTGTCGGCTGTGCGGATATGACGTTTGCGGAGGGCCTCCTCCCTCGCTTTCAGGGTCTCATGCCAAGTGTCGTGCGATCTGTACTTCCCGGGGATAATTGGGATGAAATCGCGTATCGGGCGGCCGAAGACACACATTGCCAGGGAGATCTTCGTGTCAGGGTCAGGCGTGTTACGATATTGTAGTATCGCTCTCTGCACAGCGTCAGTGTCAAGTTCTCCCTGCGGGCTGGTGTTGTCCGTGATAAGTCGTTTCATTGTCTTGACTCCAATCTCCGCGCGACAGTTGCTGTGAGGGAAGGCCACCGATGACAAGCGGTGGTGTACGCCCCATCTGTGCAGGAATGACCTGGTCTCGGTGGAGGTGAACTCCGGTCCCCCATCCGACGCGAGCTCTTCTGGTGTCCCGTACTTCACGAAGACGCGACGTAAGTGGTTTATGAGTCCGGCGGCGCCACCCATCGACTTTGAGATGATCGGCCAGTTCGAGTATCTGTCCACCGTCACAAGGTAGTGTGCACCCCTGTGTACAAAGAAGTCCGAGCACACTGCCTGAAAGGGGTAAACGACCGGGATAGGTGGAGTTGGTGGCGCTCCAGGCTGTGATGGTGCCATCCGTGGCAGTGTTCGCAGTTTTTCCGAGTGGCGCTGATGTCGGCCGACATGCCTGGCCAGAATACAGAGGATTCTGCGCGGGCAGTCATCATTGACACGCCCTGGTGGGCAGCGTGTAGGGCGCTCAGCACATTGCCGCGGAGTGAGGGTGGTATGACTACTCGGTCCTTGTATAGGATCACTCCATCTGTCGATGTAATGTTCTCGCGGTACTGGTGATAGTCGCGAATTGTCTCTGGCATCTCGATTTTTGAGTTGGGGATGCCGTTCATTGTCATTCCCTCCAATATGTGCATATCGCCATCGCTGCTGGTGGCTTCCCTGACGCGATCCCATGTTACTGATCGCAATGATTCGAGGCCCGTGGCGCACCATGCCAGGTTGTCCTTCTCGACGTCGTCGTCATACTCTGGCTCAGTTTGGCGTAGGAGGGACAGGAGGTCGGTGTGCGTGCTTGGTTGGAGGTGGGTCGCTATGGTGGCATTGTCATCTGGAAGGTTCATGAGTGGAGGTCGCGTGGTGCCGACCGGCCTGCGCGACATGGCATCTGCCGCCTTGTTCTTCATGCCCGGGATATGTATGATGCGGAAGCGATAACGCAGGGTCTTCTCCTTGAGGTTCCTGAGGCGGGGGTTGGGTATGTCATCAAGTGCTCTGTCCGAAAGGAGTTTCAGCAGTGGTTTGTGGTCTACCACAACGATCAGGTTCTCGCAGCCCAGTACGAAGTAGCGCGCCTTGTCCAAGGCGTCCGCGACTGCGAGAGCCTCGCCCTCTATGGGCGCGTATCTGGATTCTGCCGCGTGTGTAAATCTGCTGCCGACCAGGGTTATTTTCCATCCATCAGTGCAGCAGAATGGTCTAACTGGCACGCATCGGCAGTGCTTTTGAAGCAACCAGAATCCGATTCCCTCCTTCGACCAGTCCGTGGCGATGCATGTTGGCTTAGTTTTGTCAAATATGCGGACACCGTGTTCGATTTCTTGTACGATCACGTCTTTCGACTCACGGAATATGTCCTCTAACTCCATGGACCACTGGAAGCGTTCTCCACTTTTCAGGAGCTTCCGGAATGGCTGCATTCGTTCGGCCATACTAAAGGCGTATGCCACCTGGTTGACAAGCCCGAACCACGATCTGACATCGGTGATGTTACGCGGTTGTGGGAAATCGTGGATTGCTTCCAGGTAGCGGCTGCACGGTCGCACGTCGGTCATGGTGATGGTGAAGCCCGCGAAGTCCACCGTGGGTGCGCTGAAGACAAACTTCTCCGGGTTGAGGATGATTCCATTCCGGCCGCATATATCCAGCCATTGGACCGCCTGGAAGTAGCTCTCCTCAATCATGTCTGACCATAGTAGCGTGTCATCTACGCACTTGGTCTTGTTACCAATGTCCGCCACGATCTCATCGTATCGTCGTGAGTAACCGTCCCCCGATGCCATATACCCTTGTGGGGCAGATAGGTACCGGTAGCGCCCCCATGGAGTGATGAAGATCGTCTTGTGGCGGTCGTCCTCGTGTAGGCGGACGCTATGGTAACCGTTCCATGCGTCGAATACTGTCTTGCGCTTCCCGTTAGGTACGCGTCTCGCCTGGTGGAACGGGGATTGGGTGTGGTGGGTCTCGCGGAACGCATGCTTGCTCAAGGCCTGAAAGTCGACGGTGCGTCGTGGCTTGCCATTCTTTTTCGCGCAAATTACCATGTGGTGACACCATGTCACCGGCGTGCCGACGGGTACTTCCTCCAACACGCCGAGCCGAACGTCCTGGTCGAGGCCTGCTTTTACCTCATCTTGCCAATGTATGGCCACGGAGATGGGAGTGTGATGGGCAACCGGTGTCGCGTTCTCACTGAGCATAAGACGTAGTGGCGGGCCGGTCATTCTCGGTAGTGGCTGGTGTGGGCACGTGTTGAATGTGCTCTGAGCATACATCCTGAGTAAATGTGACTGTAGTGCCTCTCTGTTGGCCTCGGTCGCTGGCATGGGGAGTGCGGTCGGCTTGGTCGGCGGCTCCGCGGGTCGCGGGCAGTTGCACAATTCCGAGGTCGTCAGATTCACCTCTCCGAGTGTCGGGAATCTGTCCGAGATCATTCCCAGGTCCATGCAGGCCGCGCGGGAGAGGAATATGCGGTCTGAAGAGTCCGTCACGTACGCGATTTGGCGCGTCTCCATTTTCCGAGCGTCGTCACTGTTACCGGCGAATCTTACTACCATGGCTCCGAGGATACGAATTCCTTTGTTGTTTGCGGCCTTCATGGTCATGGATACAGGTATAAGGTCCTCAGTACTCAGGCCCATTTGTTGGACGGCTTTAATGCCGATCAGGCAGCTCTGGCACCCCGTGTCTGCCATAGCGGGTAGGGTTACCGCACGGGTGTGTTTCAGGAGGTTAAAACCCAGCGCTTTGTAATCCTCGCGCTTGTTGGTGAG
>NC_140975.1:36052863-36090363 GCF_056783735.1 Eptatretus burgeri
AGTAGGACCTGCAGTTTGTTTGACCCACGTTTCAGGAAATGAGGATACTGTGGGGTAAAATTAAAGAACCTCAGTTGAAAAACGAAACAAGGGCATTTTAACCTCATCACTGCACAAAAGGTGTTTCAGGCACAAAAATGTTTCACAAAACTCATGATTGCACAAAAGGTGTTTCTGCTACATTCCCACACACCCAACTGACCCAAAGATGGCCCACATAAATACCAGGCACAAATTAAAATAAATTCACACTTCATTTTTCTACTTAGTCAACAAATTCCCAAATGCTTAAAAGATTTTCCATTTCTGTAAAGCACGACTTCCATGAATTATCAACTTTGAATTGTTAACTAGTTCGGATTAAACGTAAAAATTTTCATTCGGATTTTGTCAAGTGTGAAGCAAATGCTGATTAAAGCCAGGTCAAACGATGACGCAGAATCAGCAACCTGTGTGTCCTATTTCTGTGATATTAAAGTATTGAGGTTCTTTTTTTTTTTTTACCTCCGCCACCGGGAAAGAAGTTATGTTTTCACCCCTGTCTGTCTGTTTGTTTGTTTATTTGTCTGTTTCTTTGCTTGTGTGCAGGATATCTGAAAAAAGTTGCAGACAGATCCGGATGACATTTTGTGGACAGGTTGGGTGTGCGACAAGGATGAACTGATTAGATGTTGGTGAAGATCCGGATCGCGATCTGACTAGTAGAATTTTTTTAATGATTCTTCACCATTAAGAGATCGGGCTAAAAACGATATATAGCACGATGTCTCAAAAAGTTGTGGACGGATTCGGATGAAACTTGGTGGACATGTTGAGTGTGCGACAAGGCCAAATTGATTATATATATATATATATATATATATATATATATATATATATATATATATATATATATATATATATATTGTTACACATGTACTTTACTCAATTCCCACTGTTAAGAATTCTGGAGATACACAAAGGGGTATAAATGCTATCTATACGTGATCAACAATATTCTGGTGCAAGTGGAATTAATTGACTCTCGTAATGCAAACATGTTTTTCTCTTGCAGATTCTTCAGAGAATAATTTATTGACTTTAATTGATTATTTCTTTCAGGATCATACAAAATGCATAATAATTTATAAGTAATACAAGGAAAATGTGGGTAACCAGAGAAAGTTTCACCAGTAATAACATGAACATTTTATGCTGGCTTTGCGGATTGGCCTCAAAAGTTGTTTCGTTTCATATTTAAGATAATCAAAAAAGATTTGCAAGAAAAAGTTTTTTGAAACATGAAATTAATTTCAATCATTCTATCTCTGCCTGTTTAAAAACAATGATTGAAGCATCAGATTTAGTAAAGTTTTGAAGTTACAATTTCCTGGTTTATTACTTTCAGCATATTAACACAATTCCTGATGGCAGCTGTTGAATATTCTGATGGAAAACTATTAATTAAGCAATTAAGCAGCCACAGAGTTCTACTCAAACTTAAAACATAAATGCTGTGAATGTAATCGTTAATTTTTAGATCCTCGTGGAGGATCTAGTCTTACTCGTAGTGTTGTTGTTCTTCATCTTCTTCTTGTGGACTTTTTTGTTTCACAGCCTAGTTTTCATCGAAACTTCCTGAAACTTGGCGTACATATGTAAAAATACCCTGCGCAGACAGTAACCATCTCGGATTTTGAAAATTCCTCCCAGAAAAAAAAAGTTATGACGTCAAAATATTTCCGCTAATGGAAATCGCCGAAAAAATTATCTCCGAAACTAGGAAAGCTTTTTGAATTCTGTTTGTGGGACTCGAACAGGGCATTAGCAGAGATGAATTACCGCACGTATGATACATCACTATGACGTCATATCAATTTTTATGACGTCATTCCTATTTTTTGACATTTTTTGTTTCACAACCCAGAGTTTTCATCGGATCTTCGTGAAACTTGCCATGTATATGCAGAAAGCCCACGCGCAGGCAGTAACCATCTCCAATTTTGGAAATTCTTCCTAGAAAAAAAAGTTGACGTCATTATATCGCGCTAATGGCAATCGCCTATACCGTTATCTCCGAAACTAGGCAAGCTGTTTGAATTTTGTTTGCGGGAATCAAGCCGGGCATTAGCACAGATAATTTATCGCAAACCTGATACATCACAATGACGTCATATTCGTTTTCATGATGTCATCATTAAGAGGACGAGGATCTTTGCTCATTTGAGCTTGTTTATATATTTCAGGCCAGAATGTATGGCATGATGGGCATGATGACCTCCGATGGCATGATGGGAGACGAGGGATGAGCATGGCATGTCCTCACAATGTTCAGGGAAGAGGGCACGAATAAGTCACTTTTGTTTGCCTTCTGGAGCATTATACACTGATATGGTGCAAGTACTGCTTGACTTTATCCATGCAGAATGAGAAAGCAGTTGGCAGGATCACGTATCTACTACTGCCTCCATGGTCCCATACTTCAATGGAATGGACACAACCAACTATGCCAGGTGACTGTCGGTGTATTTGCAGATATGAGCCAGCTATATGTAACACATCCTGTAGTACATGAGCATTTTCTTCAAGGAGAACATACAGTTCAACGTTCCAAACAGCCTTTTAACCAGATTTGGTCAGATATGGATCTTGAGCATTCAGTCAACCTGGACTCCAAGACAAAGGGAGGAATCATCAGAATTTCAGGCCATCGACGTTCAGTTAAACACCGCAATGAGAACAGTGTCTGGAATCCTCAAGCCAACAAAGACCGAGTGGCTTCCAATCTTCTGCAACAATGCTCCGCCAGCCATCCATAGGGATGTGCTGTCATCCCGATACTTCAGCCGCATTTTCACGACCGAAATTCCAGCTCAGCGCCTTCTCACTGTACAACCGCACTGTCACCTCAACACCTGAAAACCACCATGGAACCATGCTAAGCTCCTTACTGTCGACTATCAAAGCAAAGCCGACTTGTGGAGGGCCAGCTGGGAGGCTGCCACAGCTCCGAATAAGCATATTGTACATCATCCAACCATTCCTTCACCTGATTTCACACTCCCACATAGGCAATGAACAGCCCTCAACAGGCTCCCCATTGGAGAGGGCCTTTGCGGTAGTACCCTCCACCGATGGAGGATGAGGCTGGATGCACTCTGTGACTGCGGAGGAGTTCAGATGATGGAGCACATCACCTCACACTGTCCCTTGCGGAAGTTATCGGGAGGACTTTTAGCTCTCCACCAACTTACCCCTGAGGCAGCGACATGGCTGCAGAACCTGGACATTAAATTTTTAGCACAATCCAGATTGGATATGTGCAAGAAGATCAGAATTTCACAAAAGACAGAAGCTTTGAGCATTGGAGAGATGGTTTCTTACCAGTCATGAGAGAGCAGCAATTACTTCAGCAACAAGGCAGATGTGTGTATTGGAGGGTAGTGAGAGAGGAGATGCACACAAAGAAACAGGTTGCCATAGGATAATTAAAGAAGGGTCTGAATGTTCAGAAGCTGGCCATGGTATTCACCACTGAGATGACAACAAATCTATTTGATCTGATCAATATGACAGGAGAACGCATTCCTCCATCTAATATTGCTTCAGGGCTTGTGATGCCAACTGAAATGGCAAAGCAACTGGTGGAAATAAATACCACAGGTCATGGTCAGATGGCATCCTTAGTTGAGGAAAAACTGAATAACAATACAATAAACTTCTTCCTCACCTCAAAATTAACATCTTCACAAAGTTGACGGCATGGAAAGTGAAGTTGGCGGACAAGATTGTGACTCTGAAAGCTGACCAGGATCTGTTTGGTCACCTTGTTGTAGCGGCTGGTAGCTGTCATCTCAATCTGAAGGAGTTGTGGTCATATGAGCCAACTTCTGTGCTATTTACTTTGGTCTGCGCTGATGGTACAATGAGGAAGACGACAAAGAGTTTCATGATAATAGAATTGTAAAAATTTGGAAAGGTGACACCGGCCCTGGGTATTGACATGCAGACTCCCTCTTACATCATAGATGGAATGGCAATGGTGCAAAGAGTGAGGTCAGCTGGTGCTCAAAACTTTGGAAGGCAATAACATTTCTATGGGGTACCATCTTATTCAAAATGCATGAAAATGGTGTTCTCCGAGCATGAGCTCGCTTCATCAAACAAGCTGTAGAAAAATAATTATACCACAATCTAATTGCACATCATATCTGAAAATGTTCCGAAGACATCACCCTAACAGAACATGAAGTCAAACCTTCTGTATACTGGGTGTGCCACATGACCAATTGTTTTTTTCACCCCTTCTGCTCCTGGACTATTAATCCTCGTTAAAAAAAACTGACAGTTCATCGATGATGGCACAAAATTTAACAGGATGGACAAGGAAATTACAAAAACCACTGATAGGAAGGATCTGCATCCAGACCTGAACCAATATCTCATCAGCTTGTTTTTCTCATCTACTCATCCAATAAGTTTCGTCATTATCCGACCGTAACATTTTGAAATATCATGCTGTTTCTCGTTTTTGACGCCATCTATCAATGCTGAAGAATCACTGAAGAAATTCTAGTATCCAGATCCAGATCTGGATCTTCACTGAAATCAAATCAATTCATCCTTGTCACATACCCAACCTGTCCACCAAGTTTTGTCCAAATCTGTCGACGACTGTTTGAGATATTGTGCTGCGTATCGTTTTGGGCCCTATCTTTCGATGCTGAAGAATCACAAGAAATGTATAGTATCCAGATCCACAGCGTTTTGAGATATCATGCTCACATACGTTTTTGAGCGATATCCAAAGATTACAAGGAAATTATGCGCAGGAGAAGGCCATTCGGCTCATCATGCCTGCACCACACCAACACCAGATTTAATAAATCCTTCAATACCCCTTCCTTTCATGTGCAGTCTTTTGGTTGCTACACTGGTACTTATTTGTCCGACCTCAGAAGGATGACAGGCTGAGTCAACCCCCTGGTGTTAATTCAGTGACAAACGGGGCTTGAACTCAGGACCCCAGGATCCAAAGCCACCACCGTAACCACTAAGCCAACACCAGGTGATAAACCAACAGCAGCTACCTAATCTTTATCAAAATAATCTATCTATAATTCCAGCAATCTGTGTGTGTGTGTGTCTGTCTGTCTGTGACCGCTGTTTCTCGACAACCACTGGCCCGATCTGATTGAAACTTGCCAGGAATATTGCTGGGGACCCATGGATGTGCCTTTTCAAGGTTTGATATTAATCGGACGAGCGGTTCCCAAGTTACGGCCATTTATCTGTCAAGCAATGACAAGACACGGTGTTATGACGTCACAAATGACGTCACAATTGATGTTTTTGTTTTTTTTGCACGATTGACATCAATTCTTCTTCTTCTTCGTTTGGTATGACGTCACAATTGACGCTGGGGACCTGAGTATGTGCCTTTTCAAGGTTTGATATTAATCGGACAAGCGGTTCCCAAGTTACGGCCATTTATCTGTCAACCAATGACAAGACACGGTGCTATGACATCAAGAATGACGTCACAATTAATGTTTATTTATGTATTTATTTTTTGCACGATTGACATCACAATTCTTCTTCTTCTTTGTTTGGTATGACGTCACAATCAACGCTGGGGACCTGAGTATGTGCCTTTTCAAGGTTTTATATTAATCGGAAAGCGGTTCCCAAGTTATGGCCATTTATCTGTCAACCAATGACAAGACACGGTGCTATGACATCACGAATGACGTCACAATTCATGTTTATTTATTTATTTTTTGTTTGCACGATTGCCGCCACAATTCTTCTTCTGACGTCACAATCGATGCTGGGGACCTGAGTATGTGCCTTTTCAAGGTTTGATATCGTTCTTCATCCGTTTCAGCTGTTTCCCAAGTGTTTCCCAAGGTTTGAAAGCCGTTTTTTTTCCCAAGGTTTGAAGTAATTGTGCAAATTATTAATTAATCCCAAGGTTTGAATTTTCCCAAGGGAAAGAGCTGTTTCCCAAGGTTTGAAAGCTGTTTTTTCCCAAGGTTTGAATTAATTGTTGTGCTTGGTAGACATTTGTGAATACATTTACAGAGAGAGGAGGGGGGGAGAGGGGGGGAGAGAGGGGGCGAGAGAGAGGGAGAGAGGAGGGCAAGAGAGGGCATGAGAGAGGGGGGCGAGAAATGGGAGGGAGAGAGGGGAGAGAGAGAGGGGGCATCACAATTCTTCTTCTTCTTCTTCTTCTTCTTCGTTTGATATGACATCATAATTGACGCTGGGGACCTGAGTACATTTCCCAAGTTATGGCCATTTATGATACGGTTGGTCCGATCTAATTGAAACAATGCCCCAATCCAGTCGTCGTTTACGAGAGCGAAGGAACGAGGCTGCACATACTGGCAAAGCACCTACGGGCCCGCACTAGTAATAATAATAATAATAATAATAATAATAATAATAATAATAATGATAATAATAAAAAAATAATGTCTCTTAAAATGCTTCAACTTCTTCTTTCACACTGTGCTTCTCTGTATTGTGTCATAATTCACTAACTTCTTCTTCTTCTTCATAAGACTTTCCTTCCCTTCTCCCCACCTCTCCCATTGTCCTCCTGCACCTTGGCCATGCTTGCTCTCATCATCTCTCCTCCCTCTCAAAGCAACCTTCACACTCTTCCCCCTCCAAGCTTCCCTCTCACCTTTCTCAAAAACTCTCCCCTCAACCTTCTCCCTCAACTCTTTTCTCTTACCCTTCTCCCTCCAATCTCCCACCTCGTTCCAACTTCTCAAAGTTGCCCCCACTCACATCCACAAAGGTTCCTCCATCCCCTGCCCTCTCTCTTCTATCTCATCCCTCCACCTCCTCCAATCTTCAACTTCCCTCTCTCTTATTACTCCACACTGTACCTCATCCCATCACCACTGAGCCATTTCTCCTCCTCATTTGGCCCTCTCACCTAGCTCTTCTGCAATCTCTCAAACTCTGTCAACAACTCTCTTTACCTCCCCCCCCCTCCTCCCTCACCTACCTCCCCTTCTCCTCCCCTGCACCCAATGTCTCCTCCCCTCCATCTTCTTCAACAGTGTGAACCTCAAACATCTGGAGCCTTCACTCTAACCCAACAGATCTTTCCATACAGGTTGCCACTGACAAACCAGACATAATCTACTTAACAGAAACTTTCCTCGATACGGTATGGCACCACACCCTGCTCACCAAACTCTCTTCCTTTGGTATCCAAGGCAATCTCCACTCATTGCTCGCAGACATCCTCTCCTGTCGCAACCAACATGTGGCCCTTGTTGGAGTTCTCTCATCCCCTCTTCCTGTCCAGGCTGGATTTCCTCAAGGCAGTGTTCTGGGCCCTGTGCATTTTCTGGTTTTCATCAATGATCTCTCTGACACTGGAAAATCCTACTTATCTCTTTGCTGATGACTCCACCATCTGCCGTGCCATCTGTCATCCCTCAGACCAGCATTGCCTCATCACTCTCTGCAGATCTGGATAAAATCGCAAGCTGGTCCAGTACTTGGAACATGACTTTCAATCCTGACAAATCTCACACTCTCACGATGTCTCTCAGAAAGGACTGCCTGGAAACCTCCCCCTGCCCCCATCTTCTTTCTCAACAATCGTCTTAAATAAGCCCTTTCATTCAAGCTTCTGGGTCTCACGATCTGCCATGATCTTTCCTGAGAAAGCCACATTTCCAAACTGGCCACCAAAACCAGTCACCGATTGGGCATCCTCCATCATGAAAAGTCCTTCCTTGGCATGCCTGAGCTCCTGACCACGTACAAAGCCTTCATCCACAGCCGGATGGAGTACCACTCTCCCCTCTGTGCTGGTGCTCCTGCACCTCACCTTTCTCGTCCTCATGCTGTAGAAACCAAGGCATTTCGAATCATTGGCATCTCCCGCAATGAGGCTGAGTCTTTGGGCCTCTCACTCAATCACCGCAGGTTGGTCGGTGGTCTTTCTGTTTTCTACCGTCTCCTCTCCGGTCTCACCCCCCTGCACTCTCTGTGATCTGTCCTCCCCCCCCCCACTCCCATATTTCTGCCGGGTGCTCAAAGTCCGCGAGCAACCCCCCCCCCTTCTGGGAAAACTACCAAAATCAAGAATCACTGCTCACCTTCACTCTTTCATTCCTCTCTTTTCCCACCTTTACAACAAACTCCCACACTCTCTTCAATCTCAGTCTTCCCTCCAGGTCTTCAAAACAGCCGTTCACCACCATCTCTTGTCTTTCACCATCCAAAACCATGATTTTTTCTACCCCCGTTAATCCACCCCAAACCCACCTCCTTCAAATTCCCTGCTTTCTTTCCTGAAAGTCCCTGTAATGTCCATCTTGTATAGCCCATGTACCCCACCCCATCTCTCTCCCTTCCACAGATCTCCTAATGTCTCTGTTCCCCACTGTTTTGTGCTTCCCTCTCCTGCCCGTCTTCTGCTCCCCTTGTTGTTCGTTCTGTGTGTCAGCTCTTCTACGAGCCTCGACATTGTGTATAAAAACTAGAAGGGCACTCGGTAGAGCGCATACCTCCACCACACAATGCCTGATCCACGAGAACATATCGGGCCCATTACATTTTTGAAATATGCTATATATCGTTTTTGGGCCAATCTCTCAATGGTGAAGAAACGCTTAAATAATTAAATAATCCTCGTATCGGGATCCCGATCCCGATCTTCACCAAAATCGAATCAATTCGTCCTTGCCACACACCCAACCTGTCCACCAAGTTTCATCCGAATCCGTCCGCAATGTTTTGAAGATATCGTGCTATGTTGCAGTTTAGCCATGTCGCTCAATGGTGAAGAATCACTGTTAAAAATTCTAGTAGTCGGATCTGGATCCGGATCTTCACCAAAATCTAATAACTTAGTCCTTGTCACACACTGAACCTGTCCAGAAAATTTCATCTGGATCCGTCCACAACTTTTTGAGATATCTTGCATACAAGCAAACAAACAAGCAGACAAACAAACAAACAGACAGACAAACAGGGGTGAAAACATAACCTCCATCATAAGCTTCCCTTCAATACGATGATGTCCACAATTGTCCTGTCGTCACGCTGCCTGTGTCCGTTCCTGTATCCGTGCCGCCAGCGCCAATTCCTTCCGCCACACCGCCTGCTTCCGTTCCTGTATCCGCGCCGCCCACGCCCGTTCCTGCCACACCGCCGCCCACGCCCGTTCCTGCCACAGCGTTGCCAGTGTCCGGTCCTGCCGCAGCACCACCTGCATCCTGTTCTGCCGCAGCACCGCCTGTGTCCGGTGCTGCTGCAGTGCCACCCGCATCCGGTGCTGCTGCAGTGCCACCCGCATCCGGTGCTGCTGCAGTGCCACCTGTGTCTGTCTAACACAACCCCGTCTGAAAAAAAAACCTGTCTAACATAACCCCCACCCTCTCCCAAAGTCACACACTACTCTCCCACCATTCCCTCTCCAGTGTTTCACATTGCAAATTTATGCGATGCTTCTGTTGGCACCTGCAGGCTGAAAGTGAGCTCCAGGTCAGTCTCAATGAGGCCGCTTGAAGCCAAAGGAATCTCGTTAGAACGCAGAATTCGCTTTGAGCCCTGAAAATGGAGGGTGAATTTGAGATGTTGGAGAAGAAAAAAAAGTCAGTAAAATATGTCATAATTTGGGGCAGGCATGGTGATAAGTGCAACGTTCAAAAAAAAAAGCAAATGGAACAAACTTCAAGGTACACATGTGGCAGACATAATCATATAAATTCTATACAATCAATTCCAAATCTTTTTTTTTTTTTTTTAACAATTTGCTCAAAATAGTGTCCTGAAAATGTAACACCGAGCACAATTCAATAACTGAGTATCTGCAATAAAATACAACTTCTGAGTCCATGTATCAAACACTTGTGATGAGGTAAACATAATGATGCAACATGCGAGCTGAAGGGTTTTTAACATTACAATCACTAACTCCTCTAACATTTGACACAAGTTTCAGTTGAGCATTTTGAAACATTTGTTTGAAAATTGTCCATGCCAATAGGACACTTTGCAAGTAATGGCATCAACGAGTCAACCATTCTGAATTGGTGGAGAGACCACGTCCCATCATCAAACTGTACAATTAAAATGCCGTTCATGCTTTTGAGCAAATTAGTCCAGGAGCCCAGAAGGCTTATTCAAGTGAAAAGCGCCAGAACGTTTGCCCTCATGGGCTGATGGGGTCATCCACCGACATCACAAAAAAATGCATTGCTGCCGGGTCTGACCCGTGGCTTTCCCCCCGAAATCACTCAATTAGTGACGCCATTACCGAAAAACCTAATTTCCTCAATATCCAGAAAAACTATGCATGAAAATATCACGAATAAGGTGTCCATACCTATGTTTTCATGGTCAATCATTACCCTGATGCTATGCATATTGCTAGAAAATGTATAGTTTACCACGCAAATGCATGGTTCATCCACTAAATTAGCGACGCCATTACCGAAACCTCACTATCTGAAAAACTGTGCGTGATAATGTCACAAATAAGGTGTCTACACCGATATTTTTATGGTCAATCATTACCCTGACACCTGTGTTATTACTGCGAAATGTGTAGTTTACCATGTAAATGTGTAGCCCACCCACTCATTAAGCGACACCATTACCGAACAACGATATATGGAAAACTTGCAAATGTGCAGTTCACAAAATTAACTTGATGTCCTCTTGGCATTACAAGTCTTCTCCATCACTTTCGTCACTCTCATCACTGTCCTCACTCCAAGCATTATCTTTTCTCCTCTTTCTTTGCAAATTATACAAACGGGGGCGTCATTTGCCATGATCTGTAAATAACAAAAAGGGACAGAGACCAATGCATTATTTGCCACATTGTAACAAAAGACAGAGATGGTACGACTCCAGCAAGCAACTTTCAGGGTCAACCCAACATTTTCAAGCACGAGAGTTGGCATTGTAATATTTCACCATAAAAACATGGGGAGAGATCTTATTTGTGATATTATCATGCAGTGTTTTTCAGATATTAATGAAAATGGGTTTTTCCACAATGTTGTTGCAAACTGAGTGGGTGAGCTAAACATTTACATGGTAAACTATATATTTTCTGGCAATAATGCAGGTGTCAGTGTAATGATTCACCATGAAAACAGGTGTAGACACCTTATTAGTTATATTATCATGTATATTTTTTTCCAGATATTGAGCAAAATAGGTTTATCGTTAATGGTGTCACTAATTGAGTGATTTTGGGGGGAAAGGCATGGGTCAGACCAGGCAGCAATGCATTTTTGTGATGTCGGTGGATGACCCCATCAGCCCATGAGGTCAAACGTTCCGGCGCTTTTCACTTGAATAAACCTTCTGGGCTCCTGGACTAAATGAAGCACCACCAATATTTACAAGCAGGAACAATGCTTAAATCATTTACAGCCTCTCAATATAGTTTTTGGTATGATTCATATTTCAATAACTTGATGTGTGAATGCAAATATAAACCAATTTTACATTAACACATTCTGTCAATGAGAAATAAAGTAATTTGTTGAGCCACACACACACACCCACTCCCAATTCATTTCATTGTACGAGTGGTAACTGCCTTGTTCACAATCCATAGGCAACTGCCGAGAGCAGCAAAAAAAAAAAATCCAGTTACGTTGTTTGGATAATGACAAGGAAGCAGCAATCGATTGTGGATTAGCAAAGAATCTGTCCTTACGTCTATGTTAATTCCCCAATTATATGATGTCTGTGGTTTTCATGCAAATAATTGACGTATTTTACTTCCCCATGCACGCAAAGCGAAAAGCGGGGTTAAGGAAGTGGTTTGTAGTTACCCCATGCACACAAAGCGAAAAGCGGGGTTAAGGAAGTGGTTTATAGTTACCCCGCGCACACAAAGCGAAAAGCGGGCTTAAGGAAGTGGTTTGTAGTTACCTCGTGCACACAAAGCGAAAAGCGAGGTTAAGCTATTGGTTCACTTCTGGCCATCTATCCGTCCGTCTGTCCTCAAACGTCAGTTTATGATAGAGGAACAACTCATTTAAACTGAATGTTACATTTTGAACACAAATCGCAACATGAATCAGAAAACAAACCTGTAGTTTAACAGTACTTTGGCTCTGAATTTGTCCCGATCGCACATGCGCAGAGAAGAGTGAGATCATATTTTTATCCTGTCTGCTTGCCTGGCAGTCAAATAAAATTGAAAATCATTCCAAAAAGAAAACGTACTGTTTTTAAGGATGTCATAAAGGACACAAACAACAGGCACGAATAACTAATACAATGTGTTAGATAGGGTGGTCTAATAGACACTGCATCAAATATGGTAAACTTCAGAAATTATTTTATATGACCTTCACAATCTTTTTTTAAAATTTACATTGAATTATATTGTTACGATCTGGAAACCATTTGCATTCAACATACAGATGTCCCAAAAGCCTGGTGTTGGCGCAGTGGTTAGGGCAGTGGCTTGGAACCCAAGAGGTCCTGAGTTCAAGCCCTGTTGGGACACTGAATTAATATATATATATATATATATATATATATATATATATATATATATATATATATATACATATATATACATATATACATATATATATATACATATATATATATATACATATATATATATACATATATAATGTGTATATATATATATATACATATATATATATATATATAATGTGTATATATGTATATATAAAACCAAGTCGAAAACACCAGGGGGTTGACTCAGCCTGCCATCCTTCTGAGGTCGGCGAAATGAGCACCAGTTGTACTGGGCCCGGTGTATGCCCCGGTTAGAATAGGTGTACCATATCCCTGTGTGTCGTAAGAGGTGACCAGGGTTGCGTCAGGAAGGGCATCCGGCGTAAAAACCTATGCCAAATCATTATGCGGACAACAAAACGAATTTCCATACCGGATCGGTCGAGGCCCGGGTTACCAACGACCGCCACCGGTACCGGTGGTCAGCAGGGTACCAGTGGAAATTGTGCTACTGCTGGGCGAAGGAGGAGAAGGAGACGGGGAAGGCGAGTCCGGAGGCAGTGGGAGAGGGGGAAGGGTAGAAGTGTGGAGGTGAGAGTTGGAACTCTGAATGTTGGGACGATGACTGGTAAAGGGCGAGAGTTGGCTGAAATGATGGAGAGAAGAAAGGTGGACATACTGTGTGTACAAGAGACCAAGTGGATGGGGAGTAAGGCTCGGAGCATTGGAGGTGGTTTCAAACTGTTCTACCATGGTGTGGATGGGAGGAGAAATGGTGTCGGGGTAATCCTGAAGGAAGATTATGTCAAGAGGGTATTGGAGGTGAGGAGAGTGTCTGACCGAGTGATGAGTGTGAAGTTGGAAATTGAAGGGGTGATGATGAATGTCATCAGTGCATATGCCCCACATATGGGGTGTGAGATGGAGTATAAAGAAGATTTCTGGAGTGAGTTAGATGAAGTGGTGGAGAGTGTATCCAAGGATGAAAGAGTGGTGATTGGAGCAGATTTCAATGGACATGTTGGGGAAGGGAATAAAGAGGATGAGGAGGTGATGGGGAGGTACGGTCTCAACAAGAGAAATGTGGAAGGGCAAATGGTCGTAGAGTTTGCAAAAAGAATGGAAATGGCAGTGGTAAATACGTATTTCAAGAAGAAGGAGGAACACAGGGTGACATACAAGAGTGGAGGAAAGTGCACACAGGTGGATTACATCTTAAGAAGGAGATGCAACCTGAAAGAGATTAGTGACTGTAAGGTTGTGGCAGGGGAAGAAGTAGCTCGACAGCATTGATTGGTGGTCTGTAGGATGACTTTAGAGGTGAGGTTGAGGAAGAGAGTGAGGGCTGAACCAAGGACCAGATGGTGGAAGCTGAAGGAGGAAGACTGTTGCGTGAAATTTAGGGAGGAGGTGAGACAGGCGTTGGATGGTGGTAAAGATGGGTGGGATGATTGGGCAACGACAGCAGAAGTTGTGAGGGAGATAGCTAGGAAGGTACTTGGTGTGACATCTGGACAGAGGAAGGAAGATAAGGAGACTTGGTGGTGGAATGAGGAAGTACAGGAAAGTATAAGGAAGAAGGGGTTGGCGAAAAAGAAGTGGGATAGTCAGAGAGATGAAGAAAGTCGGCAGGAGTACAAGGAGTGGCGACGAAAGGCAAAAAGAGAGGTGCAAAAAGGCCAAGGAAAAGGCATATGACGAGCTGTATGAGAAGTTGGATACAAAAGAAGGGGAAAAGGATTTATACCGATTGGCAAGACAGAGGGACCGAGCTGGGAAGGATGTGCTGCAGGTTCGGGTGATAAAGGACGCAAATGGGAATGTGCTGACGAGCGAGGAGAGTGTGTTGAGAAGGTGGATGGAGTACTTTGAGGAGCTGATGAATGAAGAAAATGAGAGAGAGAGAAGGTTGGAAGAGGTGGAGATAGTGAATCGGGAAGTGGGGTGGATCAGTAAGGATGAAGTGAGGACTGCTATGAAGAAGATGAAAAGTGGAAAGGCGGTTGGCCCAGATGATATACCAGTGGAGGCATGGAAGTGCTTAGGAGAGATGGCAGTGGGGTTGTTAACCAGATTGTTTAATAAAGTCTTGGAAAGTGAGAGGATGCCGGAGGAGTGGAGATTAAGTGTACTGGTTCCGATTTTCAAGAATAAGGGTGATGTGCAGAGCTGTGGAAATTACAGAGGGATAAAGTTGTTAAGCCACACCATGAAGTTGTGGGAAAGAGTAGTGGAAGCTCGGTTGAGAGGAGAGGTGATGATCTGTGAGCAGCAATATGGGTTTATGCCAGGAAAGAGCACCACTGATGCGATGTTTGCTTTGAGAATGTTGATGGAGAAGTATAGGGAAGGCCAGAAAGAGTTACATTGTGTGTTTGTGGATTTAGAGAAAGCTTATGATAGGGTGCCAAGAGAGGAGTTGTGGCATTGTATGAGGAAGTCGGGAGTGGTGGAGAAGTATGTGAGGATCGTGCAGGATATGTATGAGGACAGTGTGACAGCGGTGAGGTGTGCGGTAGGAATGACGGACCGGTTTAAGGTTAAAGTGGGATTGCACCAAGGATCGAATCTGAGCCCTTTCCTGTTTGCAATGGTGATGGACAGGTTGACGGACGAGATCAGACTGGAGTCTCCATGGACTATGATGTTCGCGGATGACATCATGATCTGTAGGGAGAGTAGGGAGCAGGCTGAATCGAGCCTTGAGAGGTGGAGGTACGCACTGGAGAGAAGGGGAATGTTAGTCAGTAGGAGTAAGACAGAGTACATGTGCGTAAATGAGAAGGAGGGTGGTGGTATGGTGCAGTTGCAAGGAGTTGAGGTGGGGAAGGTGGATTGGTTTAAATACTTGGGATCAACTGTCCAAAGTAACGGAGAGTGTGGGAGAGAAGTGAAAAAGAGAGTGCAGGCAGGATGGAGTGGGTGGAGAAGAGTTGCAGGAGTGATTTGTGACAGAAGGGTAGCTGCAAGAGTGAAGGGGAAAGTATATAAGACGGTAGTGAGACCAGCTATGATGTATGGTTTGGAGGCGGTGGTACTAACAAAAAGACAGGAAGCGGAGCTGGAGGTGGCAGAGTTAAAGATGCTGCGATTCTCGTTGGGAGTGACGAGGATGGATCGTATAAGAAATGAGTATATTAGAGGAACAGCGCAGGTAGGACGGTTTGGAGACAAAGTGAGAGAGGCGAGATTGAGATGGTTTGGACATGTGCACAGGAGGGAAACGGAGTATATCGGGAGAAGGATGTTGAAGATGGAGCCGCCAGGCAGGAGGAGAAGAGGAAGGCCAAAGAAGAGGTTCATGGATGCGGTGAGGGCGGACATGCGGGTGGTTGGAGTGTCAATGGAAGATGTGGAGGATAGAGCGAAATGGAGACGGTTGGTCCGCTGTGGCGACCCCTAACAGGAGCAAGCCGAAAGAGGAAGAAGATACAGATGTCCCAAAAGTCAGTTATGTCGTTAAGTATGTGTGTAGTCAGATCCCTTTCCTTTTGTCTAGTGGGAGAATCAAAGGCGTACGTTGCGATTTATTTTTAGTTAGGTTATTGAATCTTTACATCCAACGAACCCTCCAACGAACAACCAACAACCATTCCATTCCCCATCACGACCCACTACCCACCCGCTGTCTACAAACACTCTGACTTGCCAAGGCAGGGTCTTGCAGCCGTTCCTTGCCGCTTTCTCCAGCGTCCCAATTCAATCTGGCGGTGGGTCCTTTTTAGCGAGTCTGCAGTGGAGTGAACGGGTTTTTCCGGACTGGCCGAAATTCCGCCCAGAGAGGGCAGACCAATGGAAGCCCCATCCAATCGGGGCAAACAGTGACGTCGGCTTCACCAAGGCCCCACCCCCTCTCGAGGGGGATCTATAAAAATGATGGGTGGGGTTGCGAGGGTATCGTGTTTTTTGGGTTGCGCTGGAGTTCTTGAGCGGTTACGAGCAGTGGTTACAAGGGGCTGTTACGAGTTCTTAGTTGGTGTTTGCTGCCACGAGGGTTGAGCAAAGGGTCATCGAGGCGGCGAACGAGTCTCTGGTGGGCCTCCACAAGGAAGGGCAGAGCGACCCCGACCTCCCTCCGTGGACCCCGACTATTCACCAACCAAGCTCCGCCACGAACCACGAGTCCCCCACGTGCGACTGGGACCAGGCCGATGATCATTGGCAGGTGCCGCAGCATGGAATACCCCCTTTCTCCGACGGCCAGGTACCCATCCTGACTCTGACCCCCAGCTCGTCTCTCTCTCGTCGGCTGGAGAGTCCAATAAAGAACTCTGGGTTTATTTTCTGTGTGTGTGTGTGTGTGTGTGTGTGTGTGTGTGTGTGTGTGTGTGTGTGTGTGTGTGTGTGTGTGTGTGTGTGTGTGTGTGTGTGTGTGTGTGTGTGTGTGTGTGTGTGTGTGTGTGTGTGTGTGTGTGTGTGTGTGTGTGTGTGTGTGTGTGTGTGTGTAAGTAGAACTGAGTAAGTGTTTTTGCTGATTGTAAATATTTCCCTGATTGCATATTCGCGTCAAGTCTGGCCTTTGTCTGTATTTTACTGTAAATAAAACAATTGTGGAAATGTTCCCAGTCCGTTTCTGTCCCTTCTTACATTGGTCCAGCATGGTCCGGGTCTGAGTATAAGCGGGGTTTCATCCCCGTTAATCCGTTCATTCCAGCCAGCACGGCTTTGGCAGTTTCCGCTCGGCTGCACCCGAACCGGAGTTGGTAGTCGGTAGTTGGAACTCTATCGCAGTCGGTAGAGTGACCCCGTTTGAGCAAGACGTGCCGAGGGCGTGGTTTCCCCGGTAGTCGAAATCGCGTAGTTAATTAGGTAAATTGGTTTCAGACAAACAGACCCTATGCTACGTGGAGATATTGGCGTCCACGGTCGGTTCAGCGATTCGCCGGCTCGCAGAGTTATCCGAGCGACGGCCTACAATCCCGGGGATTCTGGTGATGACTTAGTTTCCCTCACCTCGCGGTCGTTCTCTCCACCGACCCCCAACAATATCCTTGAACACTGAGGAACACAAATTACGTTTTTATCACTTTAAAAAAACTCAGTTTTGTAGTACTTGGACATGTTAAATAAGGTGGTGTATAAGACTCCTCCAACGGTGGTAAAGCTCCTGATTTTTTTTCATACGACCTTTAATAGCATTATTTTATTTCATTTTAATTATATATAATAGTTCAACACTGTGTGGTGTAAGGAGGTATATGAACTCTGTAGTTCCTGCAGTGCCACACTCAAACAGTGATGCAACTGTAGATGAACAGCTCAACAGTATAACTGAGGAAGCTGACCATCAGCTTGTGTCCCATGTTAATGGGGCAATCTAGCATAGGGCCCATCGTGTTGTTGTTCTGTCAAATGATGCAAATGTGGTACTACAGGGTGGGCCAAAAGTCCCTGAAGGTTTTTTTTTTCATATAACATATATTTTCAAATAAAAACTTGATGAAAGAAATTGCAAATGGTAGTTTAATTCATGGAATTAATTTCTTTTAATTAATTGTGAAAATAATGTCCTGCAAATGGCCCCCATTGGCTTCTTCGCAAAGTCTTGTTCTTGGATTTTCCCCCAAATTCAGTAGTTTTGTTTGCTTACATAGCCGTTTCGGTGGAAATGGGCTTTATGACTCATAATGCCTTTTTGCATAAAATCAGGATCGTCCCTTACGAGTTGCTGCAATTTGGTTGCAAATGTTAGTCGATTTGCTGGATCTTGAGGTGACATTTCGTGCACCATTTGAAGCTTGTAAGGAAACAGCAATAACTCTTTCCGCATTATCCTTCGCAATGATGATCTTGCCATTCCGAGCCGAGTTGCACGTTTACGAGTTGATGTTTCTGGGTTTTCGTTAACATTCTCCCTATCACGGTCAATATTTTCTGGAGTATGACTTGTTTTTGGACTTCCACTGTGGGCCGAGTCATGAACAGACCCCTTTGACTCAAAACGAGCAATCAAGTTCCGAATCGTGTTTTCTGATGGTTGTTCTCGAACCTTAAAATGATAGTGTCATTTTCTTTGAGTTTGAATTATTGATTTCCCACCAGAGTAATAAAATTGAACAATTTTCACATGCTGGTCAATGGTAAATTTATTCATAATGAATCTCCCTGTATTCATAATGTCTTTATCTGTAAGAATAGAATATATATATATATATATATATATATATATATTAAAAATAAAAAAACATTAAAAAAATTAAAACCTTCAGTGACTTTTGGCCCACCCTGTACTAATGCTGCGATATGCATCCATCTTCGAAGGCGAAGGTTTAAAAGAGCTGTGGATTTGGTTCTGTATTGGGAACAAACCCGATTAATTCTTTTACACCATCTGCGAACAAAGCCTGGAGCAACATTCTGCAATCTTTTGGTGAAGGCTCTTATTTCTAATTGGAAATGATGCTTGAAGTAAAATTGGAAGCAAACATGCAACATTGAAAGCAGAACCAGGAAACGTTCATGCAGAATTTGGAGAGACGGACACCCTCCAAGAGCAAGACATATTGATAATGTTGAAAAAAATATCTGGTCAGTTATGTTCATTCAATTCAAAGATCGACATTTTCAATGAGCTGAGATATATCTATTTCATAAGGTTGGACAAATCTCTCATTGAACTGCCACCAACAGCAAGCTCGGTCAGAGGACATACTGTATATGCAAATAATTATTTGTTATCAGTGATGTCTTTACTGTCTTAAATAATGACAACAAGAATATGAATGGGATGAAGTGGATGGACTTTTATGACTATCTGGTAAATGTCGAAGACAGCTACTGGATATATCAGTAACTTTGTGTGGGTGCCACACTTGCAAAACAATGAGATGCAAATGTAAGATATGAGGGGGTGACGTGCTTCGTGTTTTGCAAGTGCGAAGCAGAATGCTACGAATTCTTCTTGAAATATTACCATGATGAAATAAGTTGATGTGATGTGTATAATATTGTCTGGAATGAATTTGGAGAAACTCCCCTAAGTGGATATAATAATATACAGAGCTGTTTGCTGATATTTTGAGTATCAGTTGATATATAATAAAATTATATTCCTTGTTCTCACAGACATTGGAGTTCCCAGTGAAAGTGTCACTTGACTCCATTATTAACTTCCGCTATCTTCGAAGATGGATGGAGGTTACTGTTTTCACCCCTTTCTGTTTGTTTGTTTGTTTGTTTGTTTGTGAACAGTATTACGGAAAAACCCCTCGAAGGATTTCGACGAAACTTGGTGGGGGGGTTAGGTATGGTCCAAGGATCATGCCATTAAATTTTGGACTTGCCCCCCCCCCCAAAAAAAATTGTTAGAGAAAAAAAAAATTTTTTTTTGCATTTCTACATGTTTTAAGTGATTTCCACCCCCCCCCAAAAAAAAATTGTTAGAGAATTTTTTTTTTGCATTTCTACGTGTTTTAAGTGATTTCCAACCCCCCTCAAAAAAAAATTGTTAGAGAATTTTTTTTTTGCATTTCTACATGTTTTAAGTGATTTCCAACCCCCCTCAAAAAAAAATTGTTAGAAAAAAAACATTTTGCAACTTTTTTTTCAACAAAATTGATTTTTTTTTTTTTTTGCATTTGCATTTTTACATGTTTTAAGTGATTTCCAACCCCCCTCAAAAAAAATTGTTTGAGAAAAAAAATTTTGCAACTTTTTTTTCAACAAAATTGGTTTTTTTTTTTTTTTTGCATTTCTACATGTTTTAAGTGATTTCCAACCCCCCTCAAAAAAAATTGTTAGAGAAAAAAAATTTTGCAACTTTTTTTTTCAACAAAATTGATTTTTTTTTTTTTTTTTTGCATTTTTACGTTTTAAGTGATTTCAACCCCCCCCTCCCCCCAAAAAAATTGTTACCCCCCCAAAAAAAAATTTAGAGAAAATTTTTTTTTTGCATTTCTACATATTTAAGTGATTTCCAACCCCCCAAATAAAAATGAGAAAATTTTTTTGTTGCATTTTTACATGTTTTAAGTGATTTCCAATACCCCCCAAAATTTTTTTTACCCCCCAATAAAAAGGAATTTTTTTTTTTGCATTTCTACATGTTTTAAGTGATTTCCAACCCCCCCCCCCCCAAAAAAAAAAAAATTAGAGAATTTCTTTTGCATTTCTACATGTTTTAAGTGATTTCCAACTCCCCAAAAAAAATAGTTACCCCCCCCAAAAAAAATTGTTAGAGAATTTTTTTTTTGCATTTACATGTTTTAAGTGATTTCCAACCCCCCCCAAAAAAATTGTTAGAGAAAAAAAAACATTTTGCAACTTTTTTTTCAACAAAATTTCGATTATTTTTTTTTTTGCATTTTTACATGTTTTAAGTGATTTCCAACCCCACCCCCCCAAAAAAAAATGGAGAAAAGAACTATAACTCTCAGCACTGTTGACATATTTAATGAATAAGATACAAGGTTCACTTGAGTGACCCAGCAGTATTGGCGGCGGAGGTTTTGCACTCTCCCGATTGCTCCCCCTCTAGTTTTTTTTATGTGTGATTGTCTTGATCGAAAAGAAAGTTATGAAAAATTATCCAATAAATTGTCTCGAGACTTTTATTTCTTTTAATTTGAGATCTGGAAAATCGTTAAACTACTGCTCCAATCAATAGGATAAGGCTGTATTTCAGCTTCATGACCCCAATAACCTGTTTGGACACCACAATTAACTCTCTCCATGCAATAGATCCTGGGATATTAGGTATATGCACCGAAAAAAATATCCACCATGATGGAAAATGGTGGCGACTAAATTGAAGTTCTAGAGTTGAAATGTCTACCCAATAATTTATTGTCGGGAGTTGTAGCGTAATCAACATAAACAATCAAATTCTCTCCACATCAAAATTTTTGCAGGGGTATAGTGCAGATCTTGGGCCTCAGATGCCAGAGTGGGGGTGTGCCGGGGGGGGGGAATTCATCCCCCCCATGCCTTTTGCCAGGAGCGATGGCCAGAGGTGTGGCAGAAAGCGCCTTATCACGCAGATGCCAAAATACATCTGACAACATTGCTGAAGTCTAACGACTAACAGAGAATGTAAGAGGCTTCGAAAATGCATCAATATCCTTGGACTAACAGTAACTTTCCTTAATGACTTAAAGATTGGCGGGTTTTTTTTTTTAAATCGTCACACACACTTCCACAAAGTTTTGTACACACCATCAATACACTTCAATGTGAGCTCTGTTTGCCACGCGGATGTCATCAAGGCGGTCTGATCTCTGGGAACATAAAACAAATTCATGACATTGTTTTTTGGCAATAAGTGGGTGGATGACTAAAATTAACGCTGGGTTGTTAGCAGTAAACATAAACTTCCGAAGCATGCAATGCAGCATCTCGTTGCCTATACAGCACCCAAATAAAGAGTGTTTTTCACCGAACTCTGTTCTGTGGGTCCCTGCTAATTAGAATAACAACTAGAGAGTTCGGCAAACACGATATCCACAAAGTGTCACTATTGAAGTAGTCCAGATCGAAGCATCCTTATACACCACCCAAATGATCCTTTATTTAAACGAGCAGAGTACCCGCCCTTCGGTCGATGTTGTTCCAAGCATGCAACGCATTCTTCTGACGCATACCTTTATTTGGGCGGTGCATAGGCAACTGACAGCTCTGTTGAGGCAAAAAATAAAATTACCCGGGTTACGTGCATGAAGCAAAAACATACCTACTGCTTATAAATCAAAACGCCTCACTGCAATGGAAAAAGTGGGAACAGCCAGGAATACTGCACTGTAAATAGAGGGACTTGTAATACCCTCCCCCACCTGGAGGAGGTGCTACACAATACACATTTAAATCGAAAATTTGTGTCCCCCCCCTTTCACTACCCCAAAACCACTGGCAAAGATTATAAAAAAAATACACATACATTAATTGGGGTCATGCTGATCCTATGTAGCAAGTCTGGATGGAAGCATCTAGCATTCTAGCTAGTGCTTGCCAAGCCAGCCATTCCTTATCAATGCTTTTGAATGGAGTACTTGCCCGAGTGCTTAAGCCACTTAGCAAGTGCTGTGCAAGAAACTTGGTAACTGAACACACCTCTGCAAAACTGAAGGTTCTTGGTAGTATGATGAAGGTGATTTGTGTTGTTCAGTGTTCACACATATATATTTCAATTTAAATAAAGATTTTAAAAGGTTTAAAAGCGTTACGGGTTTTACCGCCATTTTACCCAGTGTCTGTTGCACTACCCTATCCAACACGTGACATTAGTTATTCGTGCCTGATATTTATGTCCTTCATAACATCCATAAAAACAGGAAGTTTTTGTTTGGAATTATTTTCAGTTTTGTTTGACTTACAAACATGGCGGAGTGCAAGCTATACACTGACACCATCTTATGCTCCTGGAGGGAGCGGGCATTACCACAGTACATAAAATATCGGAAATGTTCTTTTATCAGACTTCATCAAATTTTTTTGTCTCAAGCCCCAAGTCCTGGACTCACTGTTATTTTCTGATACAAACAAAACTCTGTTTATGTCACATATCTGCATGCTTCACATTTTGATTTCCCAGAATTGGTCTATGGTCACGAGTGAAAAACAATGACACAGAAATGTGTTTTCATGAACTATTCTGTCTGCAGAACTGCACTGGTTTAATAGATCTTATCTTGACTCTTCCAGAATTTCCACTGTTTTCCTGCACATGTGGTTTTACTTTTCTTCTTCTCGGGTTTCCTTGCCCGTCCACCCCAAACTTCTATTGCCAGGTGATCCCAATCACAAGGAGTACTTTCTGGTGGCCTGTCCATCAACATCACACAACTTCAACCACCTGCCTTCAACTTTTGACCCACCCCACCCATCTGACTTCAGACCCTGCTCCCCCAATTGCCTCCTCCTCTTTTCAGACCCACCCTCCCCCACAACCACCACCACCATGCCACCCCCTTCTGAACTACTCCTACAATCACTCCCTTCAGATGCATTCCTCTCTCACTACCCACTTAATATCCACTCCTCCCCCAACCCCTTCTTCAGAACCACTCCTTTCCCCTCCCTCTGAATACATAGAAAGACCATTTGACACATCATGCCTGTGAATTATCCATCATCTCAGAACCAACAACTCCTCCCCACAAAGTGACTACAGGTAGTGCTAGTTATACATCCAGCCCCATAAAAGAAAGTTGACCAGAGAACCGCTGTGACACTGAATAATGTATTTAAATCCAACTTGAACTGAAAAAATTAAAATTCATCTTGAAATCAAAAGAAGATTAAATCCAGAGGCAGAGAACTCATCGGCCAGGATACAACCAATCGAACAATCACTTGCTTTGTCCAGTCACTCCTATACAGGCAAGACATGCCTGATTCCACAGAAATTACTCAGGTATTCATTCAGTTATTATACTATAAAGAATAATTTGTTTTTTTTTGTGGTGTTGTGTTTTTTTGTTGTTGATAATTTGTGGTGTTGAAATCTTCTTATAACCCTCTCCTGAACGGTGCTTCTCCACCACTTTATGTCTGACTTCTTTGGAAAGTTCCTCAGTCTTCATGTTTGCCTTGTTGGTTGACTGAGTGAGTTGTACCTTAAAACTCCTTAGATCAGTGTGGGAGAAATAAAATTACAACAATTATCACAACTGCAACAACAATTCTCAGTTATAAAAACTTGAATTCAATTTGGATTGAATAAAAATTCACTCCGACTCTTCCGGTAAGATCTCCACAACCGAAAAACATTTATGTATACATACCTGCCAACCGATGATCATAATTTTTTAATCCACAATATAAACAGGTTTGGTGGTGTGGTGGTTGGAGTGTTCTCCGCGAAACTAGGAGGTTGGTGGTTCAAACAACAGCCCCGTAATACGAAACATTAAAACGACATGTGCTGCTACCTTGCTTGATAGTCAGTATATAAAAAGAAGAGCCAAACAACTATAAGTTGTAACTACTGTATTCTGTTTTTGATAGGGTGGATGGCCTACAAACTCCACAATCCTTTTTCTTCCTCATCCCTTCCTCTTCTTCTTCTTCACAAAATTTATTTTCCGAATATGTCGATCACGCAAACACGCGATCCATGGATTGTCCCTCTAAACTCGTCATACAACTTTCCTCCATGTTTTCATTAACCCTTCATTTCATCCCGGTCACAATGTTGGCCTTTGTCAGCATTAGGGATCAATAAAGCACATGAGTCTGCAGAGTATCGTAACAACATAAAACCATTCATGGTTCAGAGTCTGTACCTCTCAGGTATCCCACATCCTCTGTTGCGCATACCACATCACTTGCTATGCATCCCACACCCTGTACCATTTGTCCCACACCCCTGCCCCAGCCACCCCCATGCTTCACGCTCTACCTCGCCCTGTTGCTGGTCCTGCTCTTAATCCCACCGCTATAGATCACACTCTCCATTGTGCCGCCGTGGGTCCCACTCCCCATCCTGCCGCCATGGCTCCCACTCCCCATCCTGCCGCCGTGGTTCCCATTCGCCATCCTGCTGCCGTGGGGACCCACTCCCCATCCTGCCGCCGTGGGTCCCACTCCCCATCCTCCCGCCGTGGGTCCCACTCCCCATCCTGCCGCCGTGGGTCCCACTCCCCATCCTGCCGCCGTGGGTCCCACTCCCCATCCTGCCGCCGTGGGTCCCACTCCCCATCCTGCCGCCGTGGTTCCCACTCCCCATCCTGCCGCCGTGGGTCCCACTCATCATCCTGCCGCCGTGGGTCCCACTCCCCATCCTGCCGCCGTGGGTCCCACTCCCCATCCTGCCGCCGTGGGTCCCACCCCCCATCCTGCCGCCGTGGGTCCCACTCCCCATCCTGCCGCCGTGGGTCCCACTCCCCATCCTGCCGCCGTGGGTCCCACTCCCCATCCTGCCGCCGTGGGTCCCACTCCCCATCCTGCCGCCGTGGGTCCCACTCCCCATCCTGCCGCCGTGGGTCCCACTCCCCATCCTGCCGCCGTGGGTCCCACTCCCCATCCTCCCGCCGTGGGTCCCACTCCCCATCCTCCCGCCGTGGGTCCCACTCCCCATCCTGCCGCCGTGGGTCCCACTCCCCATCCTGCCGCCGTGGGTCCCACTCCCCATCCTGCCGCCGTGGGTCCCACTCCCCATCCTGCCGCCGTGGTTCCCACTCCCCATCCTGCCGCCGTGGGTCCCACTCATCATCCTGCCGCCGTGGGTCCCACTCCCCATCCTGCCGCCGTGGGTCCCACTCATCATCCTGCCGCCGTGGGTCCCACTCCCCATCCTGCCGCCGTGGGTCCCACTCCCCATCCTGCCGCCGTGGGTCCCACTCCCCATCCTGCCGCCGTGGGTCCCACTCCCCATCCTGCCGCCGTGGGTCCCACTCCCCATCCTGCCGCCGTGGGTCCCACTCCCCATCCTGCCACCGTGGGTCCCACTCCCCATCCTGCCGCCGTGACTACCACTCCCCATCCTGCCGCCGTGGGTCCCACTCCCCATCCTGCCGCCGTGGGTCCCACTCCCCATCCTGCCGCCGTGGGTCCCACTCCCCATCCTGCCGCCGTGGGTCCCACTCCCCATCCTGCCGCCGTGGGTCCCACTCCCCATCCTGCCACCGTGGGTCCCACTCCCCATCCTGCCGCCGTGACTACCACTCCCCATCCTGCCGCCGTGGGTCCCACTCCCCATCCTGCCGCCGTGGGTCCCACTCCCCATCCTGCCGCCGTGGGTCCCACTCCCCATCCTGCCGCCGTGGGTCCCACTCATCATCCTGCCGCCGTGGGTCCCACTCATCATCCTGCCGCCGTGGGTCCCACTCATCATCCTGCAGCCGTGGTTCCCACTCATCATCCTGCCGCCGTGGGTCCCACTCATCATCCTGCCGCCGTGGGTCCCACTCATCATCCTGCCGCCGTGAGTCCCACTCATCATCCTGCCGCCGTGGGCCCCACTCCCCATCCTGCCGCCGTGGGCCCCACTCCCCATCCTGCCGCCGTGGGCCCCACTCCCCATCCTGCCGCCGTGGGTCCCACTCCCCATCCTGCCGCCGTGGGTCCCACTCCCCATCCTGCCGCCGTGGGTCCCACTCCCCATCCTGCCGCCGTGGGTCCCACTCCCCACTATAGATAGATGGAGTAATGTCTGTGTGACCAGGGCTTGATGTGCTAGTCCCCAATTCAGGTCTCCAGCTCGCCCAAGAGTTGGAGAACTATACATTTTGTTCCACACTGGAGTTAAAAAAGCTCCAGCAGGTAAGGTCTCATTCCACCGATTTTTCAACAGTTTTGTAAAACCAGGTATACATGCTTCCAGACATATGTTGTAGATAGCTGTTTTCCCCATGACGTGAAACACACCAATTTCCTCTAAGTTTGATGAGAACACACCCTCTTGTTTTTTTGAGGCAATTTGAAGTTCAGGGAAATAGAGACGCGAGTCTACCACTTCATCCACCCCAGTCCACCCAATGTTTAGTCTATGAAAGGTTTTAATTACTGCTTTCAAGACATTTTCCACAATACGAGCAGAACGAACACCAGTTTTTAATGGAAGTGAGCTTGCAGGTAGCCAGGCATTCAAGGATGGCTGCAACAGGTCTCGCACTCTGTTTATTCCAACACTGGTGAAACAATGCATAAACGACCTGGAGGTTGACATTCTAGAAAATAAAGGATTCCGAACTAATGGCTCATGTTCAAACTTTTGGGCATCGTATGATACCTCCAAACGTTGCACTCCGAGGACTTGCCAAGCATGCAAAAGGCTCTGATGAAAACTGGGGAGCTGAGACATGTCAACGTGTTGCAGGTCGATGAGGAAAAGTTCACGGTCATATTTCAGACCTTCCACTTTCTGCAAACAGGCGTTTGTGAGAGGTCGCCAAGGAACACACTCACTGTACAGTAGGCGCTTGATCGTGGAAATCCGGAATGCCATTATCCGACTTGGGATATGCATCAGATTTTGACCACCCATATTTCGGGGTCTGCACACCACGTCTGGGCCCAGCCAATGGTGGCCACCCCAGAAAAAATCAGTCAGAACCCTCTGAATGCCTGTGATCAAGTATCTCGGAGGTTCAAGTGGGATAACTCTATGCCAAATAAAAGGAACCACCAGGTTGTTTATGATTGACACCCGTGTCTTAAGCGAGAGAAGTTGGTACAATCTTCTCCACCTTGCCAGTTTCAATTTAATTTTTTCCAGGAAGTTCTCCCAATTTTTTTGTTCATACGCTTCAATTCCTAGAAATAAGCCTAAATATTTAAACCCCTCACTACTCCACTGTATTCCTCCTGGTAAAACAGGCAGGGACGAGGAAGGCGATCTGGGGCCCACACAGAAAGCTACACTTTTTTCCAATTTACCATTGCAGTAGAAGCAAGCTCAAACTGGGTAAGGCAACGAGAGACCTCAGAAACATCTTTTTGATTTGCAATAGCAACACAAATATCATCAGCATAAGCTGAAACAACGACTTTGGAGTTTTGTGAAAGAGAGACTCCGAACACTGAGTTCCGAAGTAAAACTAATAAAGGTTCAACGGATAGATTGTAGAGCATGCCTGATAGTGCACAGCCCCAACGGATGCCTCGCTGAAAGGGGAAAGGGTAACAAAGACTATTATTAACCTTCAGCAGACAAGATGCATTTTTGTACAATAACTTAACATAAGCAATAAATTTTTCCCCAAACCCTGTTCTCCTTAATCCATCAAACAAAAAAGAATGGTTAACACTGTCAAAAGCTTTCTCTTGATCTAAAAGCAATAAACCAAAACCAGGAGATGTAGTTCGACTGAGACTGATCAAGTCTCTCACCAAAAAATATTATCGTATATGGAACGTTCTGGAACACACAGTATGATTGATCAGTGCCAATCAAGAAAGAGATGACTTCCTTTAGACGGGTTGCAAGTGTTTTTGACAATATTTTATAGTCCGTGTTGAGGAGTGACACAGGCTTCAATTTGCGGTCTCATGTAGATTTCCTTTCTTCGGAAGGAAACACAAAACTGCCCTCCGGCAGCTCAATGGCAATTCACCTTGTTCAACACTCTCCTGAAAGACCTCAAGAAGAGTAGGGCCTAGAATGTCCCAGAAAGCCTTATAAAATTCAGCCGGAATGCCGTCTAGTCCAGGGGCTTTCCCATCCTTGCTATCCTTGAGCGCAGCAGTCTGTTCTCCAAGAGAAATGTCAGGCTCAAGCAATTGCTGTTGGTCTTCAGACAGAGAATGGAGCTGTTCAAGCATTGGCTTCCTGTTCTCCTTATTCACAGCTCTTTTTGCGAAGAGTTTCGAAAAATAGTCTTGTAGTTCATGCTTGATATCACTCTGGGAGGTCAACAAATCACCACCAGAAGAAAGCAAAACATGGATTTGTTGAGAGGTCTTGACCATTTTTTCCAAATTGAAGAACCCTTTGTTTGGTGTGTCAAGTTGGATTTTTTCGTTCCGCAGTCAGACGAAAGCACCGGCCGCCCGCTCTTTCACCATTTCAGCCAGAAGGGTCCTTTTCTCCGACAACTGCTGGACATTCACGCTAGACAATCCAGCTTTCTGCTCACAGATAAGTATATCGTTTTTTAAAGCAGATATCACACCAAAAGCGTTGTTTGTGCTGTAAGAGCAGCATTGTTGGCAAAAACATTTGATTTGGGACTTTGTGCAGTCCCACCATTGTCTTAAGTTCAAATATGAACCCTTTTGTGACTCGCATTTTTCCCAAACCATTTTAAAAGCTTCTATAAAATGTGCACTTTGTAAAAGTTTCATATTAAAAGTCCAATATGCACTTCCACAGACATGATGAGGAAAGCCACACACCATAACAATCATGTGATGATCGGAAAAACCAGACGGCCTTATATAAGAGTTCTTAACAATGTTTACCATTTCATGATTAACATAAAATCTGTCGAGGCGAGCCATCGTCAAAACATTTCTTGATGCACAAACCCATGCATACTGACGGAATTTACGGTTTTGTACCCGCCACACATCCACCAGTTTAAACTTTTTAACTAGCTGTGCCAAAGGCCTTGCACTGGGTGGATGAGGCTCACAAGTGTTCCGATCAAGTTGTGGGTCAAGGGTGCAGTTGTAGTTACCCCCCAGACACAACAACATGGTTAAGTCAATGGTGCTTACAAACTCTGCCAACTTGTACAGAAAGGCACCTCTTTCAGAGTTAGCACGAGGAGAGAAAACATTTGTCATGCAAATCTTTAGGTTACTACTGACAAATTGCACAGACAGTAAGTAACCTTTGCAAATTTCCTTACAAGTTATCTCCGAAGGCTGGAGTCGAGGATGCAACACTATTGCCACGCCAGTCTTGGCCTCAACAAGAGCACTCAAGAAAAAAAGACAACCTTTAAAGATTTTACACCACTCATCCTCAGTAGACTGATTTGCATGCGTCTCCTGTAGCATTAACACATCAATTTTTTCATTTTGGAAGAGCTGAAATACCTGGAGGCGACGCACACAACTGCGGCCTCCATTGATGTTCAGAGATGCTACTTTTATCTCCATTCTGTTAGTTATTCTTGAAGCTCTTTACCAGCCCGAGTAACAAATTTCCTTAACCTTTGGAATTGAGGATATGACATGTTAACCTGATAAGGATCACGAATCATACTCCTTGCAGTTTTAATGAAATCGTGTAAATTCGGGAAGTAATCTTTGATTTTTACGTATCTTTTCCTGAATGTCTCATCCAGGAATTTAATTACATTTTCTTGAGACACTAAGGTTGTGTCGTTTCCCCCCTCATCCTCTTAAGAGCTTAAAGCACTAAAATGTGGGGTCAAAGAGGTTTCATCTGAATCAAGTGCTTCATCGATGGCCTCTCCTATTACTTGTGGAACACTTACTTTTGGCTCAACAAAAAGTTCTGCTCTGTTTACGGACCCCTCCGAATTTGCCTTGTTCATGTCCTTCCCCTCTACAACCCTTACATCATCATCTGTGAGGGAGGGGTTGACATTTAACTCACAGGGATTTTCCCCTTTATCTATTTCTCCATCAATGTCAGACAGACAGAGCTGTTAACTCGTCTGAACAAGTTTGGCTAACAGGACAAACACTTAAAACATCCTGAGATACCTCACTGTTCTCTGTGTCCCGCTCAGAGTCGGCCAGTGGAACAAGCGAAGTTTCCACATCCACACACGGCTCCGGTACCACCAAGGGGTTTCCAATATGAGACGTACCTTGGAGATCCACCGAGCCTGACACGATCTGGACCTTATTCTGCTCCTTAGCATCAAAGGCATCAACATTTGACCGTTTTTGGCATTTTTCCTGGTATCCAGAAGAGATACCTCCATATCGTCCACACTGTCCTGTACAGTGGATGGTAAAGGAGAGGAAGCAACCACTTTCACTTCCTCGTTTGGTGGGGGTGGATTAATGACGTCACGATTACACACCCTCTCTCCAGTGCTGGTCGTGGTGGACGAGTCCAATTCGAACACCTCAGCCGGTGGGGGGGGGCGAGGCTCCCGATTCACCTTCTCCCCATCAGTTTGTGGTGAGGAAGAATCGTTCCTCACCGAACCTTCACTTTCTTGCGGTGTAACCACATTGGGACAAGCACTCTTTACGTTCCCGTAAGCTCCACACCCAAAACACGTCGTAACCTCTGAGGAGGCAAACATTTTATATTCAAACCCTTCGATTTTTACACTGAGGACAACATTCAGTGTTTTACCATTTTCAGGTAGTATCATGTAAACCACTCTTTTTTTAAGGACATGACGTGGTTAAATTTATCACTAACATGACGCATCGGCACCATTGAGATCCTCGACACAACCTTACCGAACTTGTTTAACTGGTTACACAAGTCCTGGTTCCTTATAAATGGTGGAATATTATTAATATTAACTTTAACTGTTGGGGCCTGTAAAGCGAACACAGAGAGGTAAGTGTTCGGTTCGATGAACAGGCCATGCTCAACCACTGTGGCGACCACGTGTTCCTCCGACACAAACACCACAAATTTCTTATTCGTGCGACAAGCAGCACGGATATTATGTAACCTAACGATGTTACCGATGGTGGAAAGCACATCGTTAAGTTCCACCTCACTGGCAAGGAAGCAAAAAACAGCGTGTTTACGAATTAGTGACTCGAACATCTCGACACGGAAACGTTCACCTGCCATTCTAACTCAAGAAAACAAGTTAGTAAACTTTATCGAGAGAGAGAAAAAAAAGGCGTTTTCACAAACAACAATAAATTAACGATTAAAGTTGAGAATTAACAAAGAACACGGTCGCAGTAAAAACAGTGAACGAGAAAAACCTCCCCCGGCGGCCATGACAGGCCTTAGGTCTACGATTTTCTCGACACGAGACCGTGGGCTCTGTGTGTGTCTCTCTGTGTCTCTCTGTGTCTCTCTGTGTCTCTCTCTCTCTCTCTCTCTCTCTCTGTGTCTCTGTCTCTCTCTCTCTCTCTCTCTCTCTCTCTCTCTCTCTCTCTCTCTCTCTCTCTCTCTCTCTCTCTCTCTCTCTATCTCTCTCTCTCTCTCTGTGTCTCTCTGTCTCTGTCTCTCTGTCTCTCTGTCTCTCTGTCTCTCTGTCTCTCTGTCTCTCTGTGTCTCTCTGTGTCTCTCTGTGTCTCTCTGTGTCTCTCTGTGTCTCTGTGTCTCTGTGTCTCTGTGTCTCTGTGTCTCTGTGTCTCTGTGTCTCTGTGTCTCTGTGTCTCTGTGTCTCTGTGTCTCTGTGTCTCTCTCTCTCTCTACAGGAAGGAAGGAAAAATAACACGGGAAAAGTCCACAAGTAGAAAACGAACACATGGGAAATGAAAAATGGGGAAAGTGGAAACACCAAACAGCACAGCAGAGGAGGGGAGGGGTACTCACGACACGAAGCAAGGAGCAGCCATGACAGTATACAACGAACAAACAGCCAGCAGGGGGCGATAGAGAGAGAGAGAGAGAGAGAGAGAGAGAGAGAGAGAGAGAGAGAGAGAGAGAGAGAGAGAGAGAGAGAGAGAGAGAGAGACACACACACACACAGACACAGACAGAGACAGAGACAGAGAGAGACAGAGACAGAGAGAGAGACAGAGACAGAGAGAGAGACAGAGAGAGACAGAGAGAGAGACAGAGAGAGGGGTGGGGGTTGGGCAGTTAGCAGAGAGAATATGTTATGCTTTATGAACAGCACATGCACACACAAACACAACCCCAAAACCTAGAGTAGATTTCACGGAAAAACAACGTCACATTTATATAGACGTTTCAGGGATATGATCACAAACATTATTCTTTATAAACAGCTGCGTGTAACGGGTGGAAAAAAATTTGGCTTGGTAATTTAAAAAAATAACAGCCTTCATGCAGCAAACGGCTCAGAAATCGAGTAATATTTCACAACAACTTGCTCAAGATGACGGAGCATGGACCACTCGCTCAGGATGAGGGAGCACGTACAACTCCCTCAGGGTGATGGAGCATGAACCACTTGCTCAGGGCGACAAAGCAAGAACCACTCGCTCAAGGTGACGGATCACAAACCACTTGCTCAGGGCAACGGATCATGAACCACTCGCTCAGGGTGACGGATCATGAACCACTTGCTCAGGGCAGCGGATCATGAACCACTCGCTCAGGTTGACAGAGCACGAACCACTCACTCAGGTTGATGGAGCACGAACCACTCACAAACCAGAAAATATCATCTTACAAATCTCAAGGAAATGGAATAGATTCAGTCTCTTGAACTTCTTGGCCTCACCATCAGTCATAATATAACCTTTCCAAGGAAAACCACATTGCAAAGCTGAACCCCTCAGGCAACCGCAGACTGTGAATTTTTTCTGTGAATCCTCCGTCAATCCAAGCCTTTCCTTGGAAAACAAGAGCTATTCCTACTCTTCAAGGCCCTTGCTCAATGGAGTGCTGTTATTTTCTGTGCTGGCATCCCAGAATCATTTCTTTCTCTCCTGGATTCTGTGGAATCTAAAGCCCTCAAAAACATTGAAACCTGCTGTGATTAGGCCGATGTGCAAGATGTGTTGCTCTCACATCACAAACTGGTGGGTGGTCTCTCTATTTCCCACTGTCTATTCTCCAACATTGCTCCCTCTGCTCTCCAAGTCCTATGACCCTCCCCACCAAGATCCATTTTAACAAGGACTTACTACTGGGTTATATTTTTAAGGTTTTAGCAAAAGTTACCTTTCTGATATGACAAAATAGTAAAACAGAGCATCAGTATGCTGATCAGGAAATGAAACATTAGTTAGTAATAGCATACATGGGTGAAGGTGCCAGACACAGGGTGAAGCATCCCATCCTAGGATCTGATGTTTAAACGCCTAAAAAAGGCAAAATTAATCCAATAATTCGAGGTTGTGGATCCTGTTCACTTGCAGCAAAAACAGGAGCCAATTTCACGAAAAATAAAAATAATTAAAAAAAAAATTGTGGAATGGGACATGTTTCTTGTTGGGTGACACGTGATTCCGAGATTGCACATAACATATAAAACTGTAAAAGTTACATCGTACACAACCGACACAATACCTTTTCAAGACACATCTACACGAGACAGTATACCACACACGTTTTACCAACTTGTCTCAAATACTGAGATATGGCCCAGATAATAAAAGGTTGACAGACAGGAAAGCAGAGAAAGATCTGGGAGGTAAAATAATTTTTAAAAAAGTTGAAGACAACAAAAGTACAAATATATATTTTTTCACCTGGAGTTTAACAGCAATGACCACAGAACCAAGTTCTTTGTCCAAGTCTGTGAGCACCATCAGCTTTGTTAGGGTCATGGTGAACATCCTGAAAAAGATGAGAAAATAAATCATGAGGAATATATCAGTCAAGCTAAGCATGAAAGTACAAACAAGAATGACATAATTAGGAAAACCTCAATGAGGTGTTACGATTTGTTTGGCATCTGGCACCGACCGCGAAGCTGCCCACACACAGGCAAGTGATCGGTTTGCAGGAATCTTGGATCATTTGCTGCAATGTTGCTGAAACTTATCCAAGTCACTTCACAAATCGAGTGTGTCACATGGGATTCACCTGCGCACAACTTCAATGACTTAAATGATGCCCCACAACCAGAAAAGTAGGATATGTCCGACTCCGAGTAAATTGACAGCAATTTAGCCAATGGTCTTGACACACAAGTGCTTGTCATGAGATTGACAAGTTATTTATAAACATTTGATACCCCTTTCATGTTAGGACGATTCAAGTGGTTTCGTGAAGTTGTCAGCTTCTCAATCATAAAAAAAACTAACAGAAAGACAGACAGATGAAGCCGATTACAATATTCCCCAGTTTTTTTCAAAAAGTGTAGATATATATATATATATATATATATATATATATATATATATATACATATAGCATTGGAAATGCATGGGGTGGATAAGATAGATACAGAAGGAAACTCTCAGGAGATAAAACTGGAAATTTGGAAGGAGGAGGGATTGGAGTGGGTTGGGGGGGGGGATTAACAAGGGTAGAAAAGATCATGGTTTTGGATTGTGGATGATATCTGAAATGGTGGTAAATAGCTGTCTTGAAGACCTGGAGGGAAGAATGGGATTGAAGAGAAGGTGGAAGTTTGTTTCACAGGTGGGATAAATAGAGGAACAAATGAGTGGAGGTGAGCAGTGAAGCTGGATCAAGGTAGTTTCACCAGAAGGGGGTTTATAGTGGACTGTGTGTGCCCTGCAGAAACCTGGGGGAAGGGGGGACGAAGCAGGAAAGAGTGAAAGGTATAAGACCAGAAAGGAGGAGAAAGAAGATAGAGAGACCACCAACCTGTCTGCGATGGCATCGTGATAAACCCATAGACTCATAGAAATCCTCAGGGGGAGGATTTCCAGATGGTCCTTTCGGAAAGAGATAGTCAGAGTTTGAGATTTGTCAGGATTGAAAGACATATTGCAAGTGTTTGATAATCTTGTGATTTTGTCAAGGTTTGAAGAAAAAGAAGAGGCTGCAGCCTGCCTGTCTGACGGATGAGGTATGTCACAGTACAGGGTGGAGTCATCAGCAAATAGATAAAGAGGATTTTCCAGAGTCAGTGAGATCATTGATGAAGATTAGGAATGGGACTGGGCTCAGAACATTGCCTTGGGGCTCTCCAGCCTTGCCAGGGAGAGTAGATGAAAGGATTCCGTTGAGAGCCACAAGTTGGCTACGAGAGTAGAGAAAGTCAGCAAGCCATGTGTGAAGTTGGCCTTGGCTGCCATAGACAGAGAGTTTGGAGAGTAAGGTGGGTTGACAAACTGTATCAAAAGCATAAGATATGTACAGAAAGATGGCCCTGATCTCATTTCTGACGTTGAGGGCTTCCATCCATTGTTGAGTTAGTAGAAGCAGCATGTCAACGGTGGAGTGACCGACTCTGAAACCAAACTGGTGATCTGAGATAAGGTTGTTGGAGAAAAGGAATGATTTCATATCAATTGCGATGATGGATTCCATGACATTACTGATTGGACGTAAGCTAATAGGTCTGCAGTTAAGGAGATCAGTTTTTGACAATTATCAGCCTGAAGATGAAAAATTAATTGCATGCAAAAAAAAACAAACAAACCAAGGAAGCAGAAAGTATATCTTGTGGTTAGCAGTTCACTCTTGTTTTTTTTTAATGGGAAGTTCACCCATCACAAGGCCTGAAGGCCACTCAAAGGTGGTGGAGGTACAATAACATGAGGTGATCCTTTTTGCACATCATCAGGTGTTCCTCTCTGCTCTCCATGTTATTTCAAAAATTAATTTTTAGCTTATCTTGAATTGAAATTCCAGATAAGGTATTGTCATTGCACACCATCCGTACATCCGTCTCCAATTTTGACTTCTCTGGCCAAACCGCTGGGCCGATCCGGCTGAAATTTCGCAGCAACGTTCTGATCCTGACTGGTATCTTCCTGTATATATTTGACTGGTATCAAAAAAATCTTCCTCTCCAAACCCAAAAGTCAAATGCTACCAAATTTGGGTGACAACATTATGTCAGGATTCAGATAAGCTGCGGGTCCAGTGGTCCTATATATTTTTTTAACTTCTTGTTGTTTCGTATGAAGCCTGTGACTGCTGGTTGCATCATTTTTTTTTCTGGAAGCGTGGATACGCCCGTCACCAGTAAGCTGGTCCTCATTTTTCTGACTTCAGAAGAATGACAGACTGAATCAACCCACCTGATGTTATTTCACTGGTTGACAGGGGCTCAAACTCAAGATCCTAAAGATCTTAAGCCAGCCATCTTAACAATTAAGCAAACACCAGGCTTGTTTTTTTAACTGCAGAACCTCAAACTAATTTATAACAAGCAATGATTCTAAATGGGTTGGCAGGATAGCCGAGAAGTATGTGCAACCTTGATTCAAATCCTGTCGCAGGTGTGTGTGTGTGTGTGTGTGTGTGTGTGTGTGTGTGTGTGTGTGTGTGTGTGTGTGTGTGTGTGTGTGTGTGTGTGTGTGTGTGTGTGTGTGTGTGTGTGTGTGTGTGTGTGTGTGTGTGTGTGTGCATCTATATCATAAAGAGAAAGTTAAAAAAAATTAAATTGTGTCAATACAAAAACAACAAAAAAAATCTACACAATGTCTAAGGTCATATACAGAGTTATTTGTATGGTAGTGTTTGTGTGCAGTGACATCAACACTCATGCATGAATGCATAGTCACAGACTCCACCAGATCCTCAGAGGATGATAATGGAATTTTAAGTGCTCAAGTTCAGACAATGCCAGCAATTTCTCAGGGAGGATCAAGACAGTTGAAACAAAAAGAAACATCTGCTGCCCAATTAAAGATTTAAAACCATAATTCAAGCTCGTTGAATATTTATGTGCAGTTAGACATTTTGAATAAAACATCAGTAAAATGAAAATAATGACAAAAAAAAAGAAGAAAGAGCAACACAATTCTCAAAGCTTGAGAAGCCCTACAAACGTCCTTCAATTCCTCAGAATGAAAAAATGGGGGCAATATCAGGCAGAATTCCAGAGGAATTATTTTCAAGGGTAGAAATGAGGGGAAGGGGCATTGGACTGGAACAGAGCCTTTTAATCTGCTACTTCTCCAGCA
>NC_140975.1:36095363-36172863 GCF_056783735.1 Eptatretus burgeri
GCTCGACAGCATCGATTGGTGGTCTATAGGATGATTTTGGAGGTAAGGTTGAGGAAGAGTGAGGGCTGAACCAAGGACCAGATGGTGGAAGCTGAAGGAGGAAGACTGTTGCATGGAATTTAGGGAGGTGGTGAGACAGGTGTTGGATTGTGGTTAAGAGGGGTGGGATGATTGGGCAACTACAGCAGAAGTGGTAAGGGAGATAGCTAGGAAGGTACTTGGTGTGACATCTGGACAGAGGAAGGAAGATAAGGAGACTTGGTGGTGGAACGAGGACGTACAGGAAAGTATAAGGAAGAAGGGGTTGGCGAAAAAGAAGTGGGATAGCCAGAGGGATGAAGAAAGTAGGCAGGAGTACAAGGAGTGGCAGCACAAGGCAAAGAGAGAGGTGGCAAAGGCTAAGGAAAAGGCATATGGCGAGCTGTATGAGAAGTTGGATACAAAAGAAGGAGAAAAGGATTTGTACCGATTGGCAAGACAGAGGGACCGAGCTGGGAAGGATGTGCTGCAGGTTAGGGTGATAAAGGATGCAAATGGGAATGTGCTGACGAACGAGGAGAGTGTGTTGAGAAGGTGGATGGAGTACTTTGAGGAGCTGATGAATGAAGAAAATGAGAGAGAGAGAAGGTTGGAAGAGGTGGAGATAGTGAATCAGGAAGTGGGGTGCATCAGTAAGGATGAAGTGAGGACTGCTATGAAGAGGATGAAGAGTGGAAAGGCGGTTGGCCCAGATGATATACCAGTGGAGGCATGGAAGTGTTTTGGAGAGATGACAGTGGGGTTGTTAACCAGATTGTTCAATAAAATCTTGGAAAGTGAGAGGATGCCGGAGGAGTGGAGATTAAGTGTACTGGTTCCGATTTTCAAGAACAAGGGTGATGTGCAGAGCTGTGGAAATTACAGAGGGATAAAGTTGTTAAGCCACACCATGACTGTGTCTGTTTGTGGTGAGGATGTTGAGGTCGTGGAGAGATTCACCTTCCTTGGCAGTGATATTCATGTCTCTGCTGGCTGTGAGTCAGAGGTCAATAGACGTCTGGGTCGGGCCTGGGGAGTCATGGATTCACTAGATCATGGGGTGTGGCGCTGCCGGTACCTGTGCGGGAGGACAAAGTCGGAGTCTTCAGGTCCTTGGTGCTTCCAGTCTTGCTCTATGGATGCGAGACTTGGACTCTAACCAATGATCTGAGACGGAGACTTTCCTTTGGTACCAGGTCTCTTCGGAGAATCCTTGGCTATGGCTGATCAGATTTTGTGTCCAACGAGCGGTTGCTGAGAGAGACTCGGATGAGATTTGTAACCTGCATGGTTCGTGAGCATCAGTTGCGGCTGTATGGACATGTAGCTCATTTTCCTGACGCTGATCCTGCTCACCAGATTCTCTCAGCGAGGGAGTCTCATGAGTGTAGGAGGCCAATGGGCCGACTACGTGCCTCGTGGTTGCAGCAGGTTGACCAGCATCTCAAGGAGATGGGGATGGGCCTGGCATCTGCCTGGGGGAAGGCCAGATGGAGGCCCCCGGAGTACCGGCGGAAAGTGGACGCGGCAACGCGCTGTTCTGGACCATGCTCCCATACCTGACCTGACCTGACTTGACCATGAAGTTGTGGGAAAGAGCAGTGGAAGCTATGTTGAGATGAGAGGTGATGATTTGTGAGCAGCAATATGGGTTTATGCCAGGAAAGAGCACCACTGATGCAATGTTTGCTTTGAGAATGTTTATGGAGAAGTATAGGGAAGGCTAGAAGGAGTTACATTGTGTGTTTGTGGATTTAGAGAAAGCTTATGATCGGGTACAAAGAGAGAATTTGTGGTGTTGTATGAGGAAGTCGGGAGTGGTAGAGAAGCATGTGAGGATGGTGCAGGATATGTACGAGGACAGTGTGGCAGCGGTGAAGTGTGCGGTCGGAATGATGGACCGGTTTCAGGTAAAAGTGGGATTGCACCAAGGATCGACTCTGAGCCCTTTCCTGTTTGCAATGGTGATGGACAGGTTGACGGATGAGATCAGACTGGAGTCTCCATGGACTATGATGTTCGCAGATGACATCATGATCTGTAGGGAGAGTAGGGAGCAGGCTGAGGCGAGCCTGGAGAGGTGGAGGTACGCACTGGAGAGAAGAGGAATGATAGTCAGTAGGAGTAAGACGGAGTACATGTGCGTAAATGAGAGGGAGGGTGGTGGTATGGTGCGGTTGCAAGGAGTTGAGGTGGGGAAGGTGGATGGGTTTAAATACTTGGGATCAACTGTCAAAAGTAACGGAGAGTGTGGGAGAGAAGTGAAAAAGAGAGTGCAGGCAGGATGGAGTGGGTGGAGAAGAGTTGCAGGAGTGAGTTGTGACAGAAGGGTCGCTGCAAGAGTGAAGGGGAAAGTATATAAGACGGTAGTGAGACCAGCTATGTTGTATGGTTTGGAGGCGGTGGCGCTGACAAAAGGACAGGAAGCGGAGCTGGCGGTGGCAGAGTTAAAGATGCTGTGATTCTCGTTGGGAGTGACGAGGATGGATAGGATAAGAAATGAGTGTATTGGAGGGACAGCGCAGGTAGGACGGTTTGGAGACAAAGTGAGAGAGGCGAGATTGAGATGGTTTGGACATGTGCACAGGAGGGAAACGGAGTATATCGGGAGAAGCATGCTGAGGATAGAGCCGCCAGGAAGGAGGAGAAGAGGAAGGCCAAAGAAGAGGTTCATGGATGTGGTGAGGGCGGACATGTGGGTGGTTGGAGTGTCAATGGAAGATGTGGCGGATAGAGCGAAATGGAGACGGCTGATCCGCTGTGGCGACCCCTAACGGGAGCAGCCAAAAGAAGAAGAAGATATTTCTTTACTTTATGTGAGATAGATTTCCTACCTTTTATTTCGAGGGACTTTTTGGAAGGGAGATGCATCATGAGGTAGAATGTTAGATGAGGTAGAAGAAGATGAGATAGAAGAAGTAGATGAGGATGATCATGAGGTAGAAGTTCTCTTTCATCCTTCCATCATCTTTGAATCCATCTTTGGATCCATCTTTGGCTCCAGCTGTCAATCCATTGCCGGTCCCTTGCCATGTTCGTCTTTCAATCCCGTAACTCCTCATATTCCTGTTCTTTGCCCTTCAAACCTACACCTCCTTCCTTTTCCATTCCACATCAGAAACCATCCCCCTACCACACACACGTCACTAATTACTCCCATCACGAGTCCACACATCATGAATCAGTTATTTGTTCAATACAATTGACTTGAATTACCCTGTTAACTCGTACAAAAGATTATTAATTGGACATGGAATTAAATAAACTTTTCTTTTCATTGCTTGCACAACCTCCACCACCCCCCCCCCCCGCCAAATCCCCCTCTCCCAACCCCCATTTGGACACAATGGAAAGCCAGCATTAGAGCTGCAGGATCATTAACCTAGAGCTGTTGCAGCTGACATCATGCGCGTGTCAAGTGCTTTCGACGTCATTGATGACATTCAAGGAAGACAACAACACATCCTCTCTCGGTGGTTGTAAAAAAAAACTCAGATAGTTTTGACCTCCACCGTGACATGATGTAGAAGTTGAATTGGTTGCAGAATGCAAAACAGCTAAACCTCCGAACAGAGCAGATCAGTTTGACCTCCGCAGGAGAGCGGGTTTGCCAACGAGTGAATGAAGTTTGTTGCCAGAGCAGATGGTTTTAACCTCTGTGGGAGAGTGGATGCCTGTGGAGAGACTCTGAACAAGAGTCATTCAAGCAGTATTGACATGTGGATCGGCAAGCGCTCTCATGCACCACGCGTCTCGATCCAGCATCTTGATCCATCGTGCATCTCAATATTCCGAGCTATCGATACTCTACTTGACCTGTCTGCCGGGTTTTGTCTCGTAGTCCTCCGATTCACCACACGTCACCTGCCGGAGTGCTCACGACTTGTCTTATCTGGAGTGGTCTCGACTCTGCTCTCGATTCGTATAATGTGCTGGGACTTTTGATTTGTCTCGCTCTCGTCCATAAAGCTCTTCTCACCCCGAGTCCTTTGGCCAAGACTGCGCTCACATTTGCCTGTTCGGACCATGAGAGGCAACAAGGGGAAGCTTGCAAACAGCGTAAAGTCCGCACGTGGTGCCAGCTTGCACGCTACATGCTGTGCGAGTCTGCACGCATTACAAGCTTGCACACTGCACACTCCGCACGTCTGCACGTGGTACGAGCTTACACACATTTGTGCAAGGTGAGGAGGAGCCGTACCGATGCTCTGATCTCAATCTGCTTTGTTTTCTCTCTACATTTCCCTGGAATGATTGATGCCCATTTCCTGTGTCTGGTATAGGAATGTATAGGTGGGCTCTGTAAGCATTAGGAGTCTTTACTGTTTAAGAATAATTACTCTTGTGCCTTTTTGTTGTGATTTCTGCCCATCCATAATATAAATACATACATGTTCATGATTGCCATTGTTAATATCTGCCATTGGTGATTGAATAGACCTCGTGGTGCTTGTTGAATAAACGTGCTTGTTTGGCCCCGACCGGTTTCCCTGGAGTGGATTTAAAGGTTTGCTCTTTGTCTGTCTGTCCATCCTCCATCTCACCTGTGGTTTTTCATACTTTTTTTTTTTTCCCCACACCCAAGCTTCTCCACACTTTCTCAAATACCTGTATGCTGAATAAAAAGTAGGTGTATGAAAATGTTTAATGTCGATGGTATGGGGAACACCTCGGCCCCAGGCTGCTGAAGGTGTTTAGACGCTCTCTCATGCACCAAAATGCATGTTTCAAAGCCCTGATATTTATTGGTGTAAATTCATGAATGTTATGGTATGTGGACAATGCATTTAAATCATTCACTCAATCAAGTATCAATCATTATCAGAATCGTTTATTCCATTAAATTACTTTCAAGAGCAAATTTGTTGTTTGTTTTTTTTCGACACCTTCACCTTCACCACATACCAAAGCAGTCACAAAAACACCCTGGATACTTTTACTACACCACCACTGATGGTGGTGATGTCATAGGCCACTTGATTTATTGAAGAAGTTACTTTTCTCAATTCCAGGTTTATTATTCATATACTACAACAAAGCACTACCATTCCATTCTACTTGTCGCAACTGCTCTTCCTTTGAGGGCTATCTCAACGAAGAACATTCCCATGAACACCCCGAGTACAACCATCAAGTTTAAACTCATTCCTTCCCACAAACAAGGAGACACACCCGTTTCAACACATTCCCCCACATCGATGATGATATCGTTTTCATGATGCTACAACACAGAGTACTGGCATATTTTAGAATGATTTGTACAACTTCTGGGAGATTGATTTATTGTTTTGCAACAACATTCACTTTTCAAGTTATTCCGTCCAGTGATGCAGGAGTGCATCAACACATGTATGATAATTCATCACTTCTTGTGAAAATTCTCCATTTTAACATAAAAGTAAAGGTCTAAGATGGAGGTAGACATCCCAACTTGGTAGCACGTTATCATGCACACCGAAAGTATAACCACCACTTTTCAATTTATTTTGTCCAGTCGGTTCAAAGTGCACAAAATATGGAGAATGTATGTAAATCAGCCAAAAGTTTTCGATTCTATCAGGTTTACATACAGAGATACTATTATAATACTGCAAATGCAGGGACTAGTGATACACTCTCCCACCGGGTGTGGCGCTATACAAGACACATTTACATCGAGAAATTGCATCCAAACCCAAACGACAATGGATTTTTATCATGTCTGAAACTGTCCCGGGCACACCTGAAGTGCAAACACCAAATTTCAGCTCATTCTGTCCATCGATTCAAGACTGCATACAAGTCAAACCCACACCATACACCACTCATGCCAAATTATCAGTGTGACCACTCCTCATTTTCATAAATGCCAAGGTGAGCCAATGAAAAAAGCCAAGTATTCACAAGGTTTCGGAAAAGCGATGATAATAGAAAACCTATACGCCAAGAAAACCTATAAAAAACCAAGACGCCAAGGTGAACAACGAATAGCCAAGATCTTGTGAAAAAAAAGCCAAGGAGTGGTCACACTGCAAATTATATGTGGTATGATCATCAATTTTTCAAGGAAAGGGATTCCAAATGAACGATCATTGAACCCTTTAGGTTCAAGCTGAAGCCCCATATCACGACCTGCAGTAACTGTTATTGCCGCTTTCCGCTCAACTAATTTGCCGTGTGAGCTTCATTTTGTTCACCAATGTAAGGTAGGCACTTGGCCCACTTCACGAATGGCATGCGCTTTCAGCGGAAGTCGGGTGAACTCCAACTCAGTTGACCTGCACTCTCGAAATGGCTACATGTGCCCAGTGAGCCAATCAGAAGAAGCGTAATATGTCAATGGCCTGTGAACCCAGCAAACTCTGCAGTATCGAGATAAGATTTTGACAACGATCGATAAATACGAACAAATATCAATTCATATGTAACCTGATATTACAACAAGCCGGCAGGCGACATGGGTGGTCGCTATATTATTGCATACTAGTCATACAGTTTTTGACGGATCGGGCTGAAAATTTTTGACAAAGAGGTTGATTATAGTGCGCATAAAAGCGCGGAAGCAGATTTTGGATTTTCGAAAATTATATATATATATAAAAATATTTTTCAGATTTTTTCAAAAATTTCAAAGTCCAGTTGCTAGGCAACAGTGGTGTCCATAGCAACGGTGCTCAAAAGCATACAACTAGATCCTGGTATGCACGTACCAGTCAAGTTTCATCAAAATCGGTCGACTCCTCTGGCCTCCAGAGCTGTCCATTACATACAAACAAACAGACACATGGAAAACCTGAGAATAACGGTAGTCTCGCGACCACCCAATAATCGGGAGAGCAGTGGTACAACATGCTACTTCATAGTAGTTCATTAAATTACGGTAATAAAAACGTAAAATGGGAATTTTTTGGTTAATAGACAAAAATAGCCCGCTGTACTGCTTAAAACAGGAGTTTGTATACTGCCGGCCGACAGCCTATCCTACCCTTTAGTTAGGGAATTTTAGCAAATTGTATTGACCATCTGTGAAAAAATTGCTTACCAAAAAATTTCTTCACCAACGTATTCATCTAGGTGTCTCCTAACACCTATCAATTAGTGCAAACCCAAATCCTTGTGGAAAATTATGGGGAGCTTTATCTCATCTTCTTGCACAGCATCTGCAGGAATCAAAGTTTGGGTGCTCAGAGGGCCTGCGCGAAAAAAAATCAGAAAATTAAACTTTTGCTAATATTGACTTGTGGGATGTCTAACTCAGGGTTTTTTAGGGGTGCTGAATTGATTCCAACCATTAGATTTGAGGAAAAATGAATCCCTGGCCATAAAATATTGATATGATACATTTTTAGATATCTCAGACTGTGTTTTGCGGTAATTTGGCTCAACTGATTCAGATTGTTCAAATTGTGCTGAAACCAGCATACAACATTTTTGAAACCACTGCTCTGTTGTTGGTTATACTTGTGCTCATGCTCAGTAGAATTCTCTGTGTTAGCTGACATTAGCTAAGAGCTTTTAGCTATAAAATTATTGTGTACCAACTCAATAGAAGTTGAATATATTCAACGTAGAGTGAACCTATTAATGTTAAAACACATCACTGTATGGTTTCATGAAGTCATTATACAGACCTGAATGCAAGGAGAAGTCCCTCAATGAGTTTCTTCCAATCATCGAGGGTGACCCTAACAAGTACAGCACTATCTACACCACGCGAATGGAATGCCTACGGCGCTGTCCGTCTCCTGCCCTCATAACATTCGACCTGCCTATATGGTTGAAAGCAACGCAGATAGTCCTCCAGTCTAAATTGCCCATCATCACAAGACTAAGTGGGTTTCACCTCCTGAAAAGCTTCCTAGGGTCCATTGGGATGGTAATGGCTGGCTCTGGGCTGCAAGAGGTCATACAGCTAGTTTATCCAGGCAGCACCACAGCAGAACACATCCTCTCAGGCAGGGCTTATGCCAAGGCCATTCGGTTTCACCTTCTTGCATCTGCAGGAATTGCCAAGTTCGTGCTGAGAGGTGTCTTCAGTGAGCAGGAGTACAAAGACATGGAGGACTTCATCAGGACTGCAAAAGATGAGGCAACAGGTCATCAAAATTCCTCTAATCTAACATATGCACCAATGATAGTCATTGTCTTCGAGGAGAGGATGGCAGAGAGATTGAAGATCTTAGCTGAAGGAGGAAGGACACCAGCACTCTGGGTCTGGTACTATGGCAGAATCGACCTCATCAAGGTATTCATCAGGAATGAGCATGTCCCAGACCACACAGGTCATCTCAGCTGCATCATTGGAATGCTCAATACCTTCGCAGCAGCGGGCCACCATCAGTACGCAAAGGGAGCAAGGCTGTATGTACAGCTGATGCATCAGCGACAGGAGAGTCCCATGTTCCAGGAAACTCCATCCAAATTCACTTTGTACGGCAACCATGTAGTCAGGTTCTCAGACCATGAATGGTCCGGCACATGGACCGACATCACGATAGAAACCACACTCATGAGTGATTGCAAAATCCTCCGGTGGTCTAAACAGAGGCTGCTATCGGAATGAGTCTTATCATAAGTCTTGGGTTCAGACTCTGAACCACTTCTCGTTCATTCACCAAGAGCTAGAAAGAAGCATGGTCAAATGTGGGGTACCTGTCCACACCGACGTTAAAAGAGCCCAAATGAAGAGAGATAACGATGCTGTCAACACCATAGTTGGGTAGTTGGAGGAAGTCAACCCTTTCGATGCTACACGGGACAAGAAGACTCTGGTGTCCTTCTCAACTAGGTTCAGCAGCACTCCCGAAGACCAAGTCAACGCTGATCAAGCAGAAGAAGTTGGCAGAGCCATACAGGCTAAGATGGATGGGAAAACTGTTGTGGATGCAATGGTAACCAAACACAAGGTCAAATCACTTGCAAGCCTCAGATCTGGACACAAAGTCAATGGCGAGAAGCTGGTCATTGACTCACTGAAGCTATTCAACCGCCTCATTGTCATCAGTGAGCATGAAGTCAAGACCAAGGAAGCTCTGCACTTTGAGCTGACGCCAAAACCGATGTCTCTGTTTGACAAAAATCAAAAGTTGCGAAAGCCAGACAAGGCTGCCCTAGCAAGGTCCCCGAAGGCATGTGTGGCACCTGTCGAACAAACCCCCATGCACAAGCCTTGTGGGTGATGGTGGGTGGCTCCTGCACAATGTCAAGTGGGAGGCTAACCTTACTTGGAAGGATGTTTCCGAGAGCTACCTCCTGTTTGTGAAGTCCATGGGGAGCCATCGCCTCCGAATAACGGTGGTCTTTGACGGATATGGCAGCTCCACCAAGGACCATGACCACTTGAGACGAACAAAGAATGCATGCTGTGACATTCAGATTCGTCTGGATCTCAAAATCATCATTGCAAGAGAAAAGTTCCTTGATAAAAAGAACAACAAAGCCCAGCTCATTCTGCTCTTTGCTGAGACATTTAGTAGGAATGGAATCGGTGCACAGCAATGCTCCGATGATTTTGACACCTCCATCGTCCGCACAGCTCTAGATGAGGCAAGAGAGTCCCTGTCGAGGTGAGGGCTGAGGACGCAGACGTCCTGGTTATGCTGATTCATCATGTTGCAGACCATCCGATCTTCCTCACGACAGCCAAATAAACATCTAACGATGTCAGAAAGATCCGTGAGGTCCTCCCAGAGATATAACGGAGGTATCTCATCTTCTTGCACAGCTTCTCTGGCTGCGATACAGTGTCTGCAATTTTTGGGTTTAGCAAACCAACTTTGCTAAGCAAGCTCTACAAGACTGATGAAGCAGAGAGGGCAATGGACGTGTTTATGTACATCCGAGCTGAGAAAGGTGATATCATTAAAGCAGGCTGTGATCTTTTCATGCTCATGTTCCATGGGAAATCCTCCAAAGACTTGGAAGACTTGAGATTCGACATCTTCAGCAAGCGAGCTGCTACTGGGAGCATAAAACCTGAGAAACTCCCCCTGACAACAGCAGCTGCAGCACAGCACTCTCTCCGAGCTTACCTCCAGACTAGAGACTGGCTGATGCTGCAAAGTCCATCGTTGGATGCCCGGGACTATGGATGGCAACTCACTGAGAAAGGATATGCACCAGTCCCTTCTACAGACCCAATTGCACCAGACTACCTCCTGACGTTTGCCAGCTGCAACTGTGCGGGGGACTGCAGCTCACTCAGGTGCTGCTGTAAAAAGCAAGGAGTCAAGTGTATTTCTACTTGCGGCATCTGTCATGGTAACTCTTGCCTGAACATAAATCAGCTGGATGACAAGAGGAGTGAGGAAGATACTGGGGAGTTTGATGAATAAGGTTGTAAAAGCTGACGAAATAACATTTCCATTAAGCACAGTTCTGTTAAAAAATGTCAATAAAATACATTTTACATGATGTAAAATTGTTTACAATTACGATGTCAGAAAGGTGTTTTTTTCTAAAAAAAATAATGGTTGGAATCAATTCAGCACCCCAAAAAACCCCTAGTTAGACATCCCACAAGTCAATATTGGCAAAAGTTCATTTTCCGATTTTTTTCGCGCAGGCCCTCTGAGCACCCGAACTTTGATTGCCTCCCCAGGATTTTCCACAAGGATTTGGGTTTGCACTAATTGATAGGTGTTAGTAGACACCAAGATGAATACGTTAGTGAAGACATTTTTTGGTAAGCAATTTTTTCACAGATGGTCAATACAATTTGCTAAAATTCCCTAACTACTTTAACATATTCAAGTGAAACTTGGAACATGGCTTTATAATGATAGTTACAGAGCAAAGTCGAGTTTCAGAGCGTCTCGTCGATTTTTCACAGTTTTGCCCTTTTTAAACTGAGGAAACATCACATATTATACACGGGTCAGTCTTCAGCTGCCCTGACTCCACTCCACTAAAACAATGCATCACCATTGCATGAAGCAGCATAGATCGGCAGGCCTCAGGCCTATGTGTTAGTCCATGGCCCAGTGCAATTGCAATGATAACAGATATATAACCACGATGTATTATATATGCACATCTAAGCTGTACACATGTTATTGTGTCATGTACGTACATGGGGTGATGACCTCCGAAACCGAAGGTGGAAGGAAGTTATGTTTTCACCCCTGTTTGTCTGTTTGTTCGTCTGTTTGCTTGTCTGTTTGTGTGCAGGATATCTCAAAAAAATTGTGGACGGATTTGGATGAAACTTGGTGGACAGGTTGAGTATGGGACAAGGACGAATCAGTTCAATTTTGGTGAAGATCCGAATCCGGATCTGGATACGAGAATTGTTTATTTTTTTTAAGTGATTCTTCACCATTGAGATATTTGATATATCTCAATGCTCACATATAGCATGATGTTTCAAAAACGTATTGGACCCGATATGTTCTCACGGATCAGGCATTATGGGGCGGAGGTATGCGCTCTCCCGAGTGCCCTTCTAGTTTTTAGATCCTCGTGGAGGATCTCCAAGTCTTACTCACGTTGTTGTTCTTAATCTTCTTCTTGTAGACTTTTTTTGTTTCACAGCCAACAGTTTTCACCTAAACTTCCTGAAACTTGGCATATATATGTAAAAATTCCCCGCACCCCGCACCCCGCACAGACAGTAACCATCTCGGATTTTGAAAATTCCTCCGAGAAAAAAAAGTTGACGTCAAAATATCTCCGCTAATGGAAATCGCCTAAAAAATTATCTCCGAAACGAGGCAAGCTTTTTGAATTATGTTTGCGAGAATCGAACAGGGCATTATCAAAGATGAATTACCGCACATATGATACATCACTATGACGTCATATCAATTTTTTATGACGTTATTCCTATTTTTTGTTTCACAGCCCAGAGTTTTCATCGGATCTTCGTGAAACTTGCCATGTATATGCAGAAAGCCCACGCGCAGGCAGTAACCATCTCCGATTCTGGAAATTCTTCCTAGAAAAAAGTTGACGTCATAATATCGCCGCTAATGGAAATCGCCTGTATCATTATCTCCGAAACTAGGCAAGCTGTTTGAATCTTGTGTGCGGGAATCAAGCCGGGCATTAACACAGATAATTTAATAGCAAACCTGATATATCACAATGACGTCATATTTATTTTAATATTTTCATCATTAAGAGGACGAGGATCTGAGCTCATTTGAGCTTGTAAATATGAAATAGGCAAAGCGTACTCGAAACAAACAAAACATGGTGGGTCATAAAAGTTTTCTTCTTCATTTTGGCTCGAGAGTGCGTTAAAGCAAACTAATTTTTATCTCCGGTTTGTTATCCTCATTGTTTTTATTGGTTTCTTGTCTACAAAAGATATCAGTGAATGAAAATTGCTTTTTTTTTTTTTTCGTATACCTTGTCGAGGCTCGTATGAGAGCTAACACACAACGCACATCAAGGGGGGCATGACAGGAGGGGAGGGAGTGGGAAGGACAAAATAGTGGGGAACAGCGACATTTGGAGATCTGTGGAAGGGAGAGGGATAGGACGGGGAACATGGGGAATAGAAAAATGGATATTACAGCGACTTTCAGGAAGGAAAGCAGGGGAATTGAAGGAAGTGGGCTTGGGTGGATTATCGGGGGTAGAAAAGATCGAGGATTTGGATGGGGGATGATAAGAGGTCGTGGTGAACAGCTGTTTTGAAAGCCTGGAGGGAAGAATGGGAATGAATAGAGTGAGGGAGTTATTTTTCCAAAGGCGGGAAAAAAGAGGAATGAAAGAGTGAAGGTGAGCAGTGATTCGTGATTTTGGTAGTTTTACCAGAAGGGGGTTGTTGGCGGACCTTGAACGCCCTGCAGAAATGTGGTGTGGCCAAATCGCAGAGAGAGCAGGGGGGGCGAGGCTGGAGAGGAGGCGGTAGAAGACAGAAAGACCACCGACCAACCTGTTCAGCCTGGCGTTTTCTGATAATAGCCAAAGAGATGTCCACTTTGACAAGGACGTGGTCAGAAGAACCGATTGGAGCGGAGAAGAGCAGCAGATATTGTCAGGGAAATTTGTCAAAATCAGATCCAGAAGAGATGGAGTACCATTGATTGAGATCCGGGTAGGGAAGTTGACCGATTGAGTCAGTCCCAATGAGTCGCAGAAAGCTTTTGCTGAGGTGCCATGACAGGTGAGAGAGGTACCCACACCTAGCCAACTGGCATGATGACAATTGAAGTCACCACATATGAGGAAGAGAGAGTTTGGATGAGAAGATAGAAGTTGGTCCATGTTTTCAGATGGTGAGGTGTAGATGGAGTCATCACTATTTGGTGGACGGTGCAGTACACATATAAACATGAGGTGGGAGTTGAGGGGAAGCCGTAGCCAGAGGTATTCCTGGGGGTGTGGGGGAGTGAGGGCAGTGCATGGAGAGTGAGGAATAGAGTCTTTGATGAAGAGAGCAACTCCTCCACCAGGGCGAGGCTCAGGTCTGTCAAACCGGAAGAGGGAGTAACAGGGAGAGATACTTGGCAGTCAGACACGTCTTGGGGGAGGAAAGTTTCTGTTAGGCAGATTATGTCTGGTTTGGCAGTGGCAACCTGTATGGAAAGATCTGAAAGGTTTGAGTGAAGGCCCCGGATATTTGAGGTCCATACTCTTAATGAAGAGGTTGGGGAGGAGGCTTTGGGTGTAGGGGTGGGGGGGAGGGGGAGGGTAGGACAAGGGCCGAGGGGGAGAGGTAAGGAGTGTTGTTGAGAGTGTGGGGGTTGCAGAATAGCTAGGGGAGGGGGCCGAATGAGGAGGAGAAAAGGCTCTGTGGTGCTGGGGGAGAGGGGGGACAAGAGAGGGGGAAGAATGCATTTGAGGATGTGAGGAGGTGGAGTGAAGAGATGGAGGTGAATAGGCAGTGGAAGAAGGCAGCTTTGTGGATGAGAGGGGTGGGGAACTTTGGGAAGGATGAGTGGTGGGGATGAATGGTGGGAGAAAGGTGAGGGGGGAGTTTTTGAGAGAGGTGAGAGGGAGGCTTGGAGAGGGAAGAGAGGGATGGTTGCTTTGAGAGTGAGAGTGAGAGGAGTGGCACTAAAGCACTGGGAACAAATGGCACTGAAGTTGGAAAAAAAGAATGGTTGATGGAAAGCGAATATTCATAGCAAACTGTTTTTTTTTTTAAGTTTTAGGTCAGTTATGCGATTAAACACATTTCTTGAGGGATGCAATAAAGGCGAATTCAGAGAATGGAGAGAAGAAACGCTGTAATAGTTCGATTTTTTAGGCAAGGTATGAAGGAAAGGTCGAATTGAGAGCAGTCTGTTTAAATAGCAGAAGAGTAGTGCATTCTGATACAGTGAAGAGTACCACGCATGTGAAAGAGGAAGATGAAGCATTATAAGAGATCGTTTTTGTTATTATTAATGTTTGAGAGAGTTTTCAACAAATTAGGTCATGGAAGTGTTGTAGAGAAGAAGCAGAAGAACAAGAAGAAGCAGAAGAACAAGAAGAAGCAGAAGAACAAGAAGAAGCAGAAGAAGCAGAAGAACAAGAAGAACAAGAAGAACAAGAAGAAGCAGAAGAAGCAGAAGCAGAAGAAGCAGAAGAAGAAGAAGAAGAAGAAGAAGCAGAAGAAGAAGAACAAGAAGAACAAGAAGAACAAGAAGAACAAGAAGAACAAGAAGAACAAGAAGAACAAGAAGAACAAGAAGAACAAGAAGAACAAGAAGAACAAGAAGAACAAGAAGAACAAGAAGAACAAGAAGAACAAGAAGAACAAGAAGAACAAGAAGAACAAGAAGAACAAGAAGAAGAAGAACAAGAAGAAGAACAAGAAGAAGAACAAGAAGAACAAGAAGAACAAGAAGAACAACAAGAAGAACAAGAAGAACAAGAAGAAGAAGAAGAAGGGTAGCGTTTTTATTTATTTTTAGATAAGAAATAGAGTGATTAGTTGGGATGGGGGACGTTAAGAAAGTGGGAAAGATAGAAATTGAAGATAATGGGGAGAAAAAACAAATAAACACGATTGTACACCGAGGGGAACAAAGGGTAGGCCTCAAGCTTCAAGGATAGGCCTCAAGCACCCAGTAAGACAAGTTCGACGAAATCTCACAAAATAGCACGATTTTTGAAACAAAACCGAACTAGGAACACACAGCAACATGTAGGTAAGAAAATAAACAGTTAAAACGGGACAGATAACGACCGAAAACTTAACTTTGAGATCGTCAGCAGGGAGCCCCCAAGGAGACCTGCCAATGCTCCAAACCCAGAACCGGAAGTCCTTATATTTTGCCGAATGGACCCAAACATGGTGGGTTATAGGGTTTCTTCTTCTTCATTTTAGGTTCCGGTATCGTGCTTTAAACGCAAATTAATTTTTATCTCCCGAACATTCATTGGGACCGGAAGGGATATGTACTGCAAAGTAATTCTCGCTCTTGTTAAACATTTCCGGCCTGCTCGCTTTTGTCCTTTCCTCCATTGGTCAGATATCATGTGTAACTTTCGATGGGAAGTTTTGCTCCAGTGTTTGGTCCGTGATTAGCCAACAGCCATCAATGGTTCGCTCAGCCGTACATAATAAATAAACAGGTGGCTGTTGAGGGCGTGACTCCTAATTAGGGTTGCCTTGCAAATGGTAAGGCAACGCGTAACCAAGGAGCAAAAACCTTGCCAGGCTCAGCAGTTCTCATGGGTGGCCACGGTTGCCTATCATCCCATCCAACTGTGTGGAATTCTATATTCTGTTGTAATTCACTTATTTTCTTACTCTTCAAAAGACTGATTTCATATCAATCATTCAACCATTCCATCTCTAAAAATTCCAACTCTTACAAGCTCTTCCTTTCTCCATTCTTTTCAGAAGCCATTATTCCATCCCTCCTCTAGCATTTTTAAACGTATCTCTGAGTTGAAAATCTCAAGAACCCGTTTTCAATGGCTGTTTCATTAATCGTTTAATTAATTCCATTAAGTGAAATTCCATTAAGTGAAAGCGTATTCCATTAATCGTTCTTTCTGTCCATCTTCAGTGCCAATTTACTCCACCTCCTCACATCGACTTCCTCCTAACTCCCCCCCCCCTGTTATACCTCCTCCTTACCCCTCCCATCTTGCCCCTCATCCTACCTCCTCTCTTAGCACCTCCCTCTCCACTGTCTTCTGCTATACTAACAGCTCCTCCTCTGGTGTCCCAAACTGTTTGGTGATCAAACATCTCTCGGCTCCGTTCCAACCCAACAGATATCTGACTCTCAATCATTATACTCCTCAATACCTCCCTTATGCTCTTTCTATCCTCTGATCAACCCTCCCCTCTTCCTGCACCCTCAAATCCTGTTCCTCCCCCCACCTGCTCCATCTTCACCATACCACTACCCAGTCTCATCCTTCCCCTCTCACCACCCTCTTCCTCTTCCCCCATGGCCATGCCTTCTCTCATTGTCTCCCCTCTCTCTCAAAGCTTCCCTCTCACCACTCTTTCTCAAATCAGCCACCTCTTCTCTCCTCAAAGCAAACTTCGCTCTCTCTCCCCCATCACCTTTTTCCAAAGCTCCTCCCACACCTTTCTCCCTAAATTCTCCCCCTTCTAAACTTATCCCCCTCCCTCACATCCATAAAGCTGCCTCCTCCTGCTGCCCTCTCTCTTCCAGCTCTTTCTTCCAACTCATTTCTCCACCTCTTCCAATCATCTACTTCCCTTGACCCCCTCTCATATTACTCACTACTGTGCTTCATCCCATCACCACCAAGCCTCATATTCTCCTTCCCTTCATCCTGCCCTCTCCCCTAGCTCTTCTGCAATCTCCGACACTGTCCACAGCTCTCCCTACCTCTCCCTCTCCTGCCTCACTAATACGTATACTCACTGTGGTGCCTTGAGGTCGACATGTAACACAACTCATAATTAAAGAAATGTATCAAAGGGTGGTGTCAAAGAAAACTGGTTCATCCTGCCGCATTCACCCTCAGGATATATTCACAAAAGTAAGAAATTTTGATTTGATGCTGTGTAATCCAAGGCCTTCAAAATCATTGCTATCTTCCATGATGAAGCTGAGTCTCTGTGCCTATCACTCTCACACAGGTCAGTGGTCTTTCTGTATTCTACCACCTCCCTTTCTAGTCTTGCACTTCGGACTTTTACGTAATTTGTCCCCCACCCCACCCCAAGGTTTCTGCAGGGTGAGCGCAGACTGCCAATCACCTCCATCCAGTAAAACTCTCAAAATCCAGCCTCACTGTGCCTCAACGCTGCTGTTGGTGTGGTTCGGGTGCAAGTATTGGACGTTTAATGGGACAATGAGCACGGATCCATGCATCACGGAGATGCCTCAAGACGGTGTTGTCACTTATCCTGCGCGGTTAAGGGTATATGTTTGCAGTACTCTGGGAAGTTTGCAACAATTGCGTAGTTGGGTTATGCTAATGTCAGTCCTGAGCAAGAGTCATTGGCCCGAAACATCCACCTCTTGTTGATCCAGTGGCTTGTAACGTCTTCTGAGGTCATACACAGTTCCTCTTCTCAGGTTAAATAGCCTAGAGCGTGCAACCTGGCCAATGGAAGGCATTGCTTGAAGCTATCCAGTGATTTGATTCCTCTCATTTCCTGACAGATGTGGCATTGTAAGGAATTGTTAAAAATTGGAACCAGTGTGGTTTTGGACAGAGTCCCTATAATATATGAGAAGTACAACATGGCGCTTCCCAGAAATTTCTTATCGCTTGTTCCCAGAAATTGCCATTTTGTTTCCATCGATTGTTCATTGAATGAGCACACGATAGCTCATCATTCTTATTAAAATGACAGGATGCTGTGCCATTGGATGCACCAATCGATCAGAGAAGGGTATTAAATATGTATAGATTACATGCAGATGCCGGAAGGGGGGGAAAAAAAATGGGAAAATAAAGTTAGTCATCTGAGATTGAAACCAACCTTCTGGCAGTTCGAGGTCATTTCTGTGCCAGGGAAGATGTAATCCCATGTGTACATTTATATGTGGTACTGTAATCATGTTGTTGGCAGTTGGGTATAATTCATTCAAAAAAAAATTACATAAATCATACTGGAAACATCTATACGTAACTTATGGCATATCAAGAACATCCTGGCAAAGTTGCTTATAAGTAAACACATCACTTGAGTAGGTCTGTAAGGTAAGTTTGTAATTTATTTATTTATTCAAATTAATTGAAGTGTTGTAATTAACATGTCATGATCTATGACGTCGTTAATTCCAGAATAATTCAGGACCCATTTACCTTTGGCCTCACCTTGGAGCAAATCAGTATATTATATTGAAAAAAAAAGTACAGGAATCAGAAGAGTGGGAGAAAAGGGAGAAAACGAGAAGAGAGTAATAGAGCGTATCAACGAACTGTGGGAAAAGGGAAACCATGGAAGATGAGAGATTTGATGAGAATATAAAAGAATGAAGAATTACATGCACATGTATGTTTTCAGTGCGCACAGTACTTACGTTAAAATAAACGAGGAATTGCAAAAAAATAATGCCTTCACTTATGGCTCATTGCCATTTTCATGCAGCCCTCCTTTATTCCCTCTTTGTTCTTTCGAAATTGTCCTTATCCATATCTCAAGGGACTGGCAGGATGGCCAAGTAGACACGCTCGTCTCTTAGTTGTTCAGCCTATGTTTGAATTCCGACCCAGCTACAAACTGTCATTCCAGTGTTTCACTGGCAGGGCGATTCATCGATGTGTGTGCCGTCCCTCGGATGGACGTTAAGCCAGGTGTCCCCATCTGCTAACATTAGTTGGTGGATGTTATAATATCCCACGGTGTCCTTCGCGTAGAGTAGGTGAGCTATCACCGGTACCACAAACAAATTACAAATTCCTCCCCTAACTGCTGGGAAGGCAATGGCAAAGCACCCACTATCATCCTTGCCAAGAAGCCAAACACCTACCTTCAGGCAGAACACACAATAAATCATTCTTCTCAATCGCTGTCTCTTTTTTTCACTCACAATTGTTATATTTTCTAATTCTGCACTCTCTTGAAGGTGTGTGTGCATCCGGTGTGGATGGTGTGCCTCCATTTCTTTCTTTCACTTTTCTTCTTCCAATTCTTTCAAATTTCTGCATTCTGTCAATACCTGTGTGGTTCTTTGACTCACTCGCTCTGTATATCTAGAATTAGGCACTCATCAGTGTGAACCTTTACTCATACATTACACTTCATTTTGCCACGGTTTCTGTGATATGTTTGAACGATTTTTGCCACAGTCAAGAGCCAACCATGTCCATCAAGTTTCGTCTGAATTTGTCACTAAGCATTTTGAGATGACCTGCTATATACAGTACTGTGCATCGTTTTTGGTCCTGTCATTCAATGGTGAAGAATCACGTAAAAAAAATTCTCGGATCTGCATCTCAACCAAAATCTAATCAATTTGTCCTTGCCACACACCCAACCTGTAACCAAATTTCGTCCGAATCCGTACACATTTTGAGATATATATATATTTTTTTAATTATTATTTATTTATATATTGATGAACGACAAACAAACAAATAAACCAATGTCACCCCCAGGGTGACCAGTATCTTGCCAAAATGTGAACATGAGTGACTTATTTATTCGATTAAAGTTACTCAAAAAATAAGGGTTTCGTCGACCTTGATGCTTGACCTTTTTGTGACCTTGACCTTTATATTTTCGTACGGTTAATGGTATCTCTCCAGGACCGTTGTACATGAAATATCAAGAGATTTTGATGAGAACTGAGGAAATAAAATTTTCATGAAAAATCCGTTTTTTCGTCATGACGGCATCAAATGACGTCATAGCGTCAAACTTTTGACAGATCTGGAAAGCACTTATCAAGCGCTTTCATACGAGGTATTACTCGATATGGTATCTAAGATTTCAAAATTTGACCTTGGGGTCAAAAACTTTCGACCTCCAGCGCTAACCATGAAGGTCAAGGCCGATCGCCACCAAAAATTAATCAGCTGAGCGCCAGACCATGAACTATATTCCCATGAAGTTTGAAGACAATCTGATCAAAATTACTCAAAAAATAAGGGTTTCGTCGACTCCCCTGATTTGTGACACAGTGACCTTGACCTTTGACCTTGACCTTGAAAATTTTATGCGCTGAAAGGGACCTCCATAGGACTCTGATATGCGAAGTTACAAAAATTTCCAATGATAACTGTGCTCTGCAGAGTGATCGATACGTGATTACAGACAAAAAAATTAATAAAAAAAACATACAAGCTGACTAACATATCTTGCAAAAACTTCGTTTTGGCAAGATAATAAATACACAAACTAGAAATGACTCAGAGAGTGACACTTGGCGAAACAGAAAAAAACTAGAGGGGGAGCACTCGGTAGAGTGCAAAACCTCTGCCGCCAATACTGCAAGGTCACTCAAGTGAACCTGATATCCTATTCATTCAATTTGACGTCAACAGTGCTCAGAGAGTTATAGTTTGCAACTTTCCCTTTTAACTTTTACATATTCAATTCATTTGTCATAACTAGATTCCTTGAGACAGAAATTTATTTTACGTGGGTATATCCACCTGAAGTTCAAAAATCAGCCGCAATTATAATTTTGACATGTTTTTTGTTGGAAATCACTTATAACATGTAGAAATGCAAAAAAAAAAAAATTAAAAAAATCGAAATTTTGTTGAAAAAAAAGTTGCAAAAATATTTTTTTTCTCAAGCAATTTTTTTTTGGGGGGGGGGGGTTGGAAATCACTTAAAACATGTAGAAATGCAAAAAAAAAAAAAATTCAAATATTGTTTCAAAATGGCCGCCATAGCGGCCGTATTGGATTTTGGACCAAGTCCAAAATCTAATGGAATGATCCTTGGACGATACCTAATCCCCCCACCAAGTTTCGTCAAAATCCGTCGGAGTTTTTCCGTAATACTGTTCACAAACAAACAAACAAGCAGTCATAGACTGGTACTTACGAAATCGTCAAATTGACATCTGACCTAGTCTCATAAAAGCTATCTCTAGAGAAGGTAGCGACGCAAACCAGAAGTTTCTACAATTATTCTGTACCAAACCATCAAAAATCGTAACGTCGACTGAAGCAAAAATCTCCATTTCTCCATGCAATTATTTTATCAAAGTCACAAAACCGTAATATTCGGCCATCCACCAACAATCTTTACATAATCCGACGGCTTAGCGAGTCAGGCATGCGACGATAACCTTTATTGGGATAAAAAATGACTTTTAAACACCATCTTTATCGAAAACACCGTCAGCGCGCACACGGAAAACTTTTACGTGACTCAACGATGCGTCTGCTCGAGCGCACTGCATCACGTGATGACCCGTGACGCGTCGAGTGAAATATTTTTATACAATCTTAAAACGTCTGCAAAACATCCGATTTTTACCAGAATTTCGACAACCGAGTTTTGAGTGTCCTAAGCGATCGCAAAAACCGAAGACAAAATTAAAATCGAAGTTAAAACGAACTCGTAACGTCGAGCGAAGCCAAAAATCTCCATTTCTCCAAGCAAAACCTTAACGTCACTCAACGACGCGTCTGCTCGAGCGCACTGCATCATGGGACGACCCGTGACGCGTCGAGTGAAATATTTTTTATACAATCTTAAAAAGTCTCCAAAACATCCGATTTTTACCAGAATTTCGACAACCGAGTTTTAAGCGTCCTAAGCGATCGCAAAAACCGAAGACAAAATTAAAATCGAAGTTAAAATGAACTCGTAACGTCGAGCGAAGCAAAAATACTCCATTTCTCCACATGAATTTACGGAATTATGTTTGACCTCACTGTGACCTTGACCTTTGACCGATTTTGACCAAAATCTAATCAGCACTAGCCATCACCCTCCTGAATCACGTGGTGTAATTTGACATTGGTAGCTTCTTCCGTTCTCGAGTTATCGTGCCTACAAACAAATAAACAAACAAACAAACAGAAACGGAAGGCATCAATATACTTACGAAATCTTTAGATTTCGTAAGTAACAAGCAGTCATAGACTGGTACTTACGAAATCGTCAACTTGACCGCTGACCTTGTCTAATAAAAGCTGTCTCTAGAGAAGGTAGCGACGCAAACCAGAAGTTTCTACGACGATTCTGTACCAAATCAAAAATCGAATGTTTTGGATGTTTGACCTCACTGTGACCTTGACCTTTGACCGATTGTGACCAAAATCTAATCAGCGCTAGCCACCACCCTCCTGAATCACGTGGGGTAATTTGACATTGGTAGCTTCTTCTGTTCTCGAGTTATCATTTTTTGGATGTTTGACCTCACTGTGACCTTGACCGATTTTGACCAAAATCTAATCAGCACTTGCCATCACCCTCTTGAATCATGTGGTGTAATTTGACATTGGTAGCTTCTTCCGTTCTCGAGTTATCGTGTCTACAAACAAACAAACAAACAGAAACGGAAGTCATCAATATACTTACGAAATCTTTAGATTTCGTAAGTAACAAACAGAAAGGGGTGAAAACAGTAACCTCCGATCTTCGATGGCGGAGGTTAACTAGAAGGGCACTCGGTGGAGTGCATACCTCCGCCACATAATGCCTGATCCACGAGAACATATCTGATCCAATACATTTTGAGATATTGTCGGATCTGGATCCGGATCTTCACCAAAATATAATCAGTTCGTCCTTGTCACACACCGAACCTGTCCACAAAATTTCATCCGGATCCATCCACAACTTTTTGAGATATCTTGTACACAAACAAACAAACAAACAAACGGACAGAAAGGGGTGAAAACATAACATCGTTCACTTTTGGTGGCGGAGGTAAAAAAAATTCCTTAAACAAGTACAGGTACATTCAAAGTACACTGCTCCCATGCCAAATAAATAAAAAAAATTAATCCTCCAGCGTGTGACATTGCCGGGGCGCAGCACGTGGAGACGGAATTGGGAAAGGTGTATAATAATTGATTGATTAATTGCATAATTAAAATAAATAAAAATAATATCATAAAATAATTGATTTCTTAATCAATTGGCAAATAGCATACAAAAACCACCACTGTTTCATCCGAATCTGTAACTTTTTGAAAATTAAGTAATTCATCAAAAAAATGTATAATTATTAATCGATTAATTGATTCATCAATATATCTAAAATACCCTTTATAGCCAAATCACTTGTTCACTGTCATGTTAAACTATCAGCTTCCTCGCTCAAAAGGTGCCTGAGATATTGCCCAGTTGAGAACGAAAATAAATAAGTAATTAATAATAATTAAGTAATTAATCAATCAATTGATTAATCAAAAAAAATAAAAAGTAACATTTTTTCCAAAGCACATCTTCACTTTTGTCCCAAAATTTCAGCTTCCTAGCTCAAAGGATATCACCCAGACAAACAAGAAAGCAAATAAATGAAAAAAAATCACTCATAGAGTGACACTTGGCGAAACGGAACAGCACTCCGTAGAGAACATACCTCCGCCAGGCTGAACAGTTTAAATTTTATATCCCACTTATAGGCCAGATCTGAATCCGGACCTTACCCAAAATCTATTTGGCTTGCTCGCGTCGCCTAACCGACTCTTCCACCTCGTTTTGTCACAAGTCGTCCACAACATTTGGAGATATCACGTGATGCAAACTTTTTGGCCACATCTCTCAATGGTGAAGAATCACTCTAAAAATCCTCGTATCTGGATCCGGATTTGAATCTTAGCAGAGTTGAATCAACTAATCCTTTTCACACACCCAACCTGTCCACCAAGTTTCTGTGGAATCCATCCATAACCTTTTGAGATATTGTGCGATATATCATTTTTGGTACCATTCCTCAATGGTGAAGAATCACTTAAAAAATTCTCGAATCCGCATCCGGATTCAGATCTTCACCAAAGTCGAATCAATTTTTTTTTTGTATACACTGTTGAGGCTCGTATGAGAGCTATAATTAGTCCTTGTCGCACACCCAACCTGTCCACCAAGTTTCATCCAAATCCATTGACAACTTTTTGAGATATCATGCAATATTGTTTTTAGCCCCATGTCTCAATGGTGAGAAATCATTTAAAAATTAAATAATTATCGTATCTAGATCTGGACTTAGATCTTCACCAAAACAGAATAAATTCTTCTGAGTGGCACTCTCACCCTGTCCACCAAGTTTCATGTGAATCAAAGCATAATCTTTTGAGATATTGTGCAATATATCGCTTTTGTCCTTGATTTTTCAACGGTGAAGAATCACGAAAAAATTCTCAGATCCGGATCCGGATCTTCACTAAAATTAAGCGTTGTATCCTTGGCTGGTCACCTACTCACAAAAAAAAAATTCAGAACGATTGCTTGAAAACTGTGGCCAAAAATCGTGTCATAAACAGACCAACATACTTGGCAAAAAAAAAATTTTGCCAAGTAAAAAGTGAACGGAGTGAAAACTGAATGCACCCTTTTGGCGCTTGTCTTCCCTTCCACGCCCCGGCGTTGACATTGTGCAGTGCCTGGATATGGAAAAGGTAAGGACGGTGTACAATGATGTATATGTACATATTAGCCGGGTATGCTTACAACGTGTAAGCATACGAACCATTCTTCCAGATTGTCTCGAGTCGCTCACCTGCATTTCATTTTTCATTTATTTATATTTTCATTCAGGGATACTTTCCGATGGTTCTGTGATTTTTCCGGGTGTATTGGCTTCAATGTCTGTCGGCATGCAAAATTCCCGTGCTTCCCAATTGTCTCGGGTCGCTCACCTGCATTTAATTTTTCATTTATTTATTTTCATTTATTTAAGTTTTCATTTACGGATGTTGTCCGACGAGTCTGAATTTTCCCAGTGTGCCGGCTTCGATGCCCATCGGCACACAAAATTTCAGCTATCTACATCAACCGGAAGGTCCCGATCTTTAAAAGCAGTCAGTGAGTCAGTGAATCAGTCAGTGGTTCAAAAGAGCTTTATTTATATGTACTAATACATGCCCATACGTGCGTGCCCGTACGTGCGTGCCCGAACGTGCGTGCCCGAACGTGCGTGCCCGAACGTGCGTGCAAAAAAAAAAAACTTTCAAACCGCGAGCCAGAAACAACCACACAGGCAGTTCCTTCGTTCTCGCGTGCCCGTACATGAAAAAAAAAAATTTGTAGGAGACGGTAGGATTTGTAGGAGACCTGAAAGTACAGTGTCATTAGGTATTCCATGTTTGAATTGTTTTAGTTTGAAAATAGTTTAAAAAAAAAATAGTTTGCAAAGCATACCACCAAATTCAGATGTATTTTGTTGGCAAGCATGTTGAGTGGAGCTGAATTCCTTAACACTTCCAAAGGCCACACCGTTTTGACAATTGGAAACAAAAAAAAAGTTGTGCACTTTTTTTGTTAAATTTTTTTCTGAACAATTTTTCTTCAATAAATAAATAATAATAAAAATTGTCTCCATGTACACACCTTTATCTCGTTAGCACCTCTTCATAAACAACATTGCTCAGGAAACGGCGCTTCTTCTTTGTTTCCTCGTCCAGGGCAAGAATGCGGAGGCTGCTGTATCTGCCCACGTTTTGATAAATTATTAGTTTTAATTGCCAATTATTCAATCAGCACCAACGTATTTTGCCATTTCGCAAGGAAAAAGAGAAGCGAAAAACCCGTAATGGCGAACGCGGCTGAGGTTCTCTTCCCCATCGGCTACGCCTACGTAGCAACGTGTCCTGTCATTGGTTGATAAATAAATGGGCACAGCAACGTGTCCTGTCATTGGTTGGTAAATAAATGGCCATAACTTGGGAAGCACTTGTCCGATTAATATCAAACCTTGAAAAGGCACATCCTCAGGTCCCCAGCAATATACCTGGCAAGTTTCAATTAGATCGGACCAGAGGTTGTCGAGAAATAGCGGTCACACACACACACAGATTGCTGGAAAAAAAAAATATATATATATATATATATATATATATATATATATATATATATATACATATATGTTAGTGCATGCCCGCGTAGATACGTGCCCGTAAGTGCATAAAAAAAACCTCAAACCGCGAGCCAGAAACGACAACCACACAGGCTGTTCCTTCGCTCTCGCGTTCGCGCGACAACCACACTTCTACACACAGAGTTAATTAAAATCCAAATTAAAATCAAGTTTACCTCCCTGGCTTTGCTTGCCTTGACATTCGCTGCCATGAAACCAGCACGGCCCGTGACGTCTTCGCCGGCCGCGCACTGGCCTCCGCAGCCACGCCTACACAGCAACGTGTCATGTCATTGGTTGGTAAATTAATGGCCGCAGCAACGTGTCCTGTCATTGGTTGGTAAATAAATGGCCATAACCTTGGAAGCACTTGTCCGATTAATATCAACCCTTGAAAAGGCACATCCTCAGGTCCCCAGCAATATACCTGGCAAGTTTCAATTAGATCGGACCAGTGGTTGTCGAGAAACAGCGGTCACACACGGTCACACACGGTCACACACGGTCACACACGGTCACACACGGACAGAGGTTGCTGGAATTATATATATATATATATATATATATATATATATATATATATATATATATATATATATATATATATATATATATATATATATATATATATATATATATATATATATATATATACATATACATATCTGTATAAAGCTGAGTTCGCATCTGTGGGTCTGCCTGTCTGTCTGTCCGTGAATCATAAACACCTCCCATTCTACAGGCCACGCCCTCCAGCCGTCCAGAAATCGCCACCATTTTTTTTTTCTCTCCTTGTAGCTCAGATTGTTTTCAAGGCCTCATGTACATTTGAAGACTGAACAACGCATCTTCTGTCATTAAATGAAGATACCGTTTTGAGGAAAAAAATAACACTTTGATTACAACGCAAAAGAGGTAATGCATGTTTTGTCTGCAGCGATTGCGGCAGCTGTCTAATATACACCGCCCAATGAAGGTGCATTAATTCTCACATTATGCAAGGAAAGAAAATGGTGATATTTCATTAAAAAAATAAAGCTTTGTGGAATGTCAAACACAGTTACTTTCTGTCTTTGAGACAGTGACGTCGCTTTTCACTTAATATGTGCGAACAAGAATTTACAATTACTGTTGCAAGCAAAAATATCCCGTGTTTGCTTCTGTGCGAAGTATAAAAGACGTCCCAACGCATGACGTCATCACGCAGCGATATCTGCAACAGCAGGAATGCACTAATAAATTAATTGGAGCCTTTTTTATAACATACTAAAACTCATGGGAAAATTATATGATGGAGGATAGAGGAGGAGGAGGAGGAGGAGGAGGAGGAGGAGGAGGAGGAGGACAGGAATAAGGCGAAGAAGGAGAAGAAAAAGAAGGAGAAAAAGGAGAAGAAAAAGAAAAAGAAAAAGAAAAAGAAGAAGAAGAAGAAGAAGAAGAAGAAGAAGAAGAAGAAGAAGAAGAAGAAGAAGAAGAAGAAGAAGAAGAAGAAGAAGAAGAAGAAGAAGAAGAAGAAGAAGAAGAAGAAGAAGAAGAAGTAACATGAAAACATGGCAGTTTCGTGCGAGGTGTCTCACTGTCGCCTCATCTAATATGTAAAGCTGAGATCGTGTCTGTGGGTGGATGTATGGGTCTGAACAAGGTACGTTTTCATTACAACGAAAATAATCATGATTAATATTTGTAGTGTGTAATTTTTTTTTAATGGCCTTTTATTGGTGTTTTGTTTGTACGTTGAGATGTCCAGTGTATGTATGCTGTTGAGATGTTCAGTGGTGTTTCCAAGCAGCTAGCTAGCGCTTGCCAAGCCAGCCCTTCCTTATCAACGGTTTATCATGGAGTGCTTGCTTGAGTGCTTAAGCCACTTGGCAAGCGCTCCACAAGAAACTTGGTAACTGAAGCCACCCCAGATTCATGCCATGTCGATGAGAATAAACATTGATAGCATCATTATTTCAGCCATATAAATGAATTCGTCCCTCAAGGGGTGGGGGTGGGAGGAGGAACCCGACGTTGCCCAGCAACGCCGGGTACCCTTACTCATATATATATATATATATATATATATATATATATATATATATATATATATATATATATATATATATATATATATATATTCAAACAAGCAAATAAGAAATTCGAATGCTGGATAGAACTAAAATTCATCAATGTTAATTCACCCTATCTTCCAATGTTAAAGGATCATTAAAAAAATTCCAGGATCCGGATCCACATCTGGATCCAAACCAAAAATGCGCATTGCTGTCCTTGGCCGGTCACCTACATACACAAAAAAAATTCAGAACGATACCTTCAAAACTGTAGACAAAACTCATGTAACAAACAGACAAACAGATGCTACAGACCAACATACTTGGCAAGACACTATTGCCAAGTAACAAACAGACCAACAGACAGTGGTGAAAACATAACCTCCGCCCACCTTCGGGAGCAGAGGTAATGATTGAATAATATTATGATCCCCTGACACATGAAATAAGAAACCAAACAGAATTTGTCGAAACATTAAGTTCACTACAATGCTCACATAATGTTGACCTTGCTCTCAAAAACCGATGGCCTGATAAAGGAGAAATGGATCGTTGAGTTTTTGCAGACCTTTGAGCGGGGGTAGTAATAAGTTCAAGCATATTTTGAGAGTAAATAAACAAGTCAAAGTTTGCCACATAGTTTTTCTTTTGGACTAGCTTGCAACCACACGAGATGACTATCTCCACCAAACCCACAGATTGAATCCAGAGCAAGCCATGCTGTGTGGCTGTCAAAGTTTCGCCTGGATGGAATACACCGGAAATGGTAAAATCAGGCCCATATGTTATGCACTTGAGTCATATTTATTGTTGTGTTGTGAGTGCATCAAATGTTGACCAGTGATAAGGGGCCATCCACATATTAGATGCATCGGCGAAGAAAGGAAAGGTTGTGTTGATGGGATCTACGGATGCGGTGTTACATATTTAATGCTGGGGTGCCAGGTTCAAATCCTTTTACACTGTAATTCATCCGTTGTCTCCGACCATCTTTGCAATTGATGTAAGAAATTGCGTACAATGTTGTACGTACAAGGTGCGTACAATGTTAAGCGAAGACACTTAAAGTGTGAAAAAGCCAAAAATCCCAATACTTGACAACGATAATGGTGCAATGATTTTATTATTTAAAAGTGAATGAAAGGCAACGTTTGACCTTTCCTCAAGAACATCCAAGGAGATAAACATGAAAACTGCCTTGTCCTCAGAATGTGCCAAATGTTCCCACGAAAGACAGCCCATGGTGAGTCAGTTTCATCATGATAAACTGTTCTTCCTCCTTGCCTCCAGGCTTTATTTCAATGGGCTGTGGACCAAACTGCAGACTTGTAAGGTAGCTTTATGTACAAACCAATCAACTACTTAATCCGTTTGGCATTGCAAGCCTCAATCAAACCGGTCAAAAGCCCTGAAACAAACTCAATGACACGACACACACACACACACAAACACACACTGTATGAATGTAAGCCTTTACACCAGTTCACAATGAGTTATGTTGGTACAAACGTCAACAAATGTGTATATCAAGCAGAACATGTGATGGTGACATCATTACCAAACCAAAATATAATGTGACCTGTTGGAAGTGAAACAGGTGGCCGGTTTAAACTCGTTCCCCTGGAAGCTTTTGACAAACACTTTGAACACTTGCAATGCAGAATGTGAACCCACAACTTGCATCGTCGACACGAACAAACACTTACCATCCTATGTAGCCATGGTGACGCGTTTTCCCTCAAAGTGGGAATAATCAAACTATTAATGATGTCACAATGATGAATGGTGTGTACCGGTACGGGACATAACTAGCGCTGTTAAAACCGTACACGTGCAAGATTATTAAAATGATGCTAGTTTATATCATTAATGAACGGTTCTTAATTACCCTATTTGATTATTCCAAGGTGAACACAGAGTTCGTAATTTGAACTCCACATACCTGGGAACGCAGCTTGGAGATGAGCTGTCTACCTCCAAGCTCGCAAACAGCTTCATCGGCACTGCCTGGTTTCCCACAGAACGCCGGCACTCCGCCATAGTGACCGGACAAACTCTACCAAACACTACACAGTCTCTTCGGCTCACTCTTTCTGTTCCTATATGATATCCTCTCTCCCTCCGTCCCTCTCTCTAACTCCTCTTTCTCTCTCTCTACTCCTCTTTCTCCTCCTCCACCCCCTGACACAGTAACTCCGCCTTACTTCCCAAACTAACTCCTCCCCTTTCGTTGACACGTACTCTTCTTCCTCCTGCCTCTGCCGATTGCGTCAAGCAGCGCCACAAGTACCCTCTTCAGCAAATACTCCATAATAACACCTTGATATAATTTGGAATATCAATAATAGTGCAATGGCAATACAATTTATATGCTGGCCACGATTATTATAGTAGATATTATTATTATTATTTGTTAAACATAATTTAATATGAGTACATAAAACGCCTCATTGTATTTAATGTTTTTTTTTTCAATGCATGCTGAAATATTAAGTGCATATAACCTTTCGGGATGGAATATATCCTCTAATCATAAATAATCTTCTTCTTATACTGTCCACAGCAATTATTTCCACGTTGACCTTGCGGGGTTGGTCGGGGGAAGCTTGGCCCAAGTCTTTCACGAACCGGACGGCCAGGCCTGAAGTTTGACTAAGGTTTGAGTCGAAATTTGGGATTTGTTCAGGGTGCCGGTGATAGCTCACCGACTCTTTGCGAAGGACACGAGCATAAAATCTTTGGGATATAAATGTTAATTTACACAATCGGAACAAACGAACAACACCCGAGGCCGTGTCCAAGCCAACAAAATAAATGAATAAATGAAGTTGCAAGTGCTTGATTGAGAATGTCACAGCCTGAAGGTGTGATGCGATTTATGACCAACGAAGAAACTTGTCTTCCGCATCTGTCTTTATACATACTGTGGCATTATCATCAATTTTCAATGAAGCACCATATATGTAACACGTATGTGAGAGGTGGGTGACTGTATCCTACTGCATGAAATAAGTCAGATCAAAAAAAACGTATTCTTTTTTTTTTTTCAATGAAAAAAACATGTTGGGATGGAATCCCCAAATAACATCCAAACAAGGAAGGAAGGAAGGAATAAAAAGGAATGAGAAGGTACCGAAGGAATGACATCACAATCCTCACGGATTGCCATCACGACATCTATGTTACAGGTGGCAAGAGTAACATCAACCGATGGGGATTGTCAGTGCTCTTCACCTTTTAAATGCTGAGCATCAAGCAAGGAAGCAGCACAAACCATTTTAAAAAGTCTTTGGAATTTCTCAGCCAGAGTTTGAATCACCAACCTACCATACTCAGAGCAGACACTCGAACTATTACACCACCAAGTCTGCAGACTTGTAAGGTAGCTTTATGTACAAAGCAATCACCTACTTTATCCGTTTGGCATTGCAAGCCTCAATCAAACCGGTCAAAAGCCCTGAAACAAACAAGGATGTGACCTTGACATTTTACCTATTGACCTTAAAGCAATAGGCTTCGAGCTCATGACTACTTTTGCCAAGTGTTTTGAATTTCGTGAAGGTCGGAGTAAAAGTGCGACCTGTAGGTGATTGACATACAGCCAAATAGACAGTATAGACAGACAGAATAACAGAGCAGACCAACCAATATACTATCGAATCTTCGATTCTGCAAGTAACAAACAAGAAAGATGTCGTGCATAGCACAATATTTGCGAAATTCAAAACAACACTAAGCTTGTCGGTTTTGATTGGTGAACCAATTCAGTGACCCACTATGCAAATCATGTTCAAACTAGCAGAGCACCCGGCCTCAGAGTCGGTGGAGATTGTGCATTACTTGGTGAAAAAGTATTGTCTGTGTATTGTCAAAGACTCCACAGATGTTTGTGCGTTGTGTGTCAAATGGTTCTGAAGTATCTAAGCTGTCTAAGGGGTGTAAAGGGTGTAAAGGTCGAAAGTGTCAAAGTGGTTGATGGGGTCCAAACACCCTACAATGGTCTTAAAGGGTTTTTTTCCATTGTAGCTAGGGTCTAAAATGTCAAAGGAGGGTCTAAAGGTCTAAGGGTCAAGGGGTCTAAATGGTGTAAAGGTCTTAAGGAGTCCTCTGGGCTGGCTCCCCTGCCTCACACCTTGCTCAGCTTGGCGCCATGGAAACCAAAGCCTTTCAGATTATTGGAATCTCCTGTGATGAAGCTGAGTCCATGGGTTTATCACTTCCCGATACAAATAGGTCAGTGGTCTCTCCGTCTTCCACCGTCTCCTTTCTGGTCTTGCACCCTCTACTTGTTCCGTGCTTTATCCCCCCCCCCCCCACAGGTTTCTGTAGGACTTACACGGTCCACAGCAACTCCCTTCTGCTGAAACTACCTAAATCCAGGATCACTGCTCACCTCCACTCATTTCTTCCTCGTTTTCCCCACCTGTGGAATCATCTTGCACATTTTCTTCAATCTCATTCTTTCCTCCAGGTCTTCATCAAGACAGCAGTTCATCACCATCTCAGATCGTCCCCCAATCCAAAACCATGATCTTTTCTACCCTCGTTAACACCTCCCCCTCCAAATCCCTCCTCCTTACAACTTTCCAGTTTTCTCTCCTTGGAGTTTCCTTCTGTATCCATTTTGTCCACCCCATGCATGCATGTTTTTCATCATGTTTCCGTCTGTTACATCCTGATCCGTTCACTGTACAAGCTCTTCCACGAGCACCTCGACTATGTATATAAAATAAAAAATAAAAAGGTTATTGGGTCGAAAGAGTAAAGGAGTCTAAAGGATCAATGGGTCCATAGGGTGTAAAGGTCAAAACTCTAAAGAGTGAAAACGTAAAATGTAGAAGGGCACTCTTCGACGTCACCAGATATGACAACACCCACATTTTACATCATTAGACATACTAATGCACGCCCCCCCCCCTCACAGTTACAAAGAAAGCGGCGCCCCGACGTACAGTCTCGTCAAAGATCTTGCCCCAGCTAAACATTCTGACAAGTCGTATGAAGAGCTCGTCAATCAAGGAAAAGACTATCACCCTAAACCAGGTAAGATCGTCTCAAGATATAGATTTTACACCCACCATCATCAAAATGGTCAGTCAGCATCCGAGTTCGTGGCCGATTTACGCTGACTCGCCGAACATTGCGAGTTTACAAATAAACTCGAAGAGATGTTCGGTGATTCCTTTATAATAGGCATCAATAACGACTCAATTCTGCAGAAACTCCTGACTGAATCTGACCCCAATTTGGCTAAAGTCATTGAAATAGCCACTGCGTGTATGTAAACTGCCAAGAGCCTGCGTATTATTTTTAACAAGTCAAAAGTTATCCAGCAGGACCCATCGGTTAACAAGGTAACCTTTGGCTACAAGCAAAAGTGTTTTAGCAAGCCACCAAATTCACCTCCACCTCCTGACATTTCTGAATCGACTCAGAAGGTTGGGGTAACTTGTTGGCATTGTGGTAGTTATCATCAAACGTTCCAATGTCGGTATAGGAATCATACCTGTGACAAATGCGGTAAGCGGGGACACTTGAAGTGTCGTCGTTCTCGATCCAAGTCGAAGAACTTGTCTCCTGCTTTATCACATTGGGGTGAAACTTGATGCAGCGGACAATAGGTCAGAGAGCACAGCCTGCAGCTGAGAGTCAAGTGAGGAACTTTATGAGGTTTTCTCTGTTGGAACAAAGAGCTTCGATGCTCCAATTATAGTTTATGTAACAATGAATAAGATCCCGGTGAGGATGGAAGTTGATACCGGCGCTTCCAGATCAATTATGAGTGAGAGCAAGTTCACCTCCATCTACCCTCCGAGAAAGGCTCCTGCACTCCGGCCTGTATCTCCGGACTTGAGAACATACACCAAGGAGGTGGTTCCTGTAGTTGGCTCAGCTCACGTAACTGTAGGATATGGAAACCACTCATGTCCTTCCACTGCTGATAGTGCATGGAGAAGGACCAACCCTCTTCGGCCGAGATTGGTTATGAATAATCAGACTTAATTGTGGTGACGTAAACAGAGTCTCCGACTCTGATGCGAGATACGATACCGTGCTCAACAAGTTCTCTTACCTGTTCAGGAATGGTGTTGGCACCTTTGCAAGGCCCAAAGTGAGGATTCATGTTTCTGCAGATGCTCAGCCATTGTTCCATAAGGCTCGACCTGTGCCTAACATGATGCGATCAATGATCGAGAGTGAAGTTGACCACCTGCAGAGTGAGTGCATCATCTCACCAGTCAAGTACTCTGACTGGGCAGCACCTCTCGTTCCAATACTCAAAGCAGATGGAAGAGTGCGCATTTGTGGGGACTACAAAACGGCGTGGCACCGTGGCTTACGGTGGTCGGAGTGCAAATCCTGCCACCAAGCCCATCCCTCGGAGCACTACAGTTCGAGTAGAGAGTGGTAGGCTCTTGACAGAGGAGTCTGAAGTGAAGGCCCGCTGGGCCGGTTACTTTGAGCGGTTGTACCAGGCTGATCCCCCAACTGTCGAGTTGGACGTCAAGGGTGTTACAATCCCTGTTGCTGACCCTCGAATCAACTGTGGTCCACCTACGCTTGTGGAAACACGGGCTGCGGTGAACCAGTTGAAACGGGGCAAAGCTCCAGGGATCTGTGGCATCCATGCTGAACCTCTCAAGGCTGGTAGAAATGCTGCACTCATGTCGTTGCATGCAGTTCTGTGCTCTGCCTGGAACACAGGTATCATCCCAACTGACTGGAAGAGGGGCCGTGTTGTCCCTCTCTGGAAAGGGAAGGGTGATCGCCAAGACTGCAACAACTACCGAGGGGTGACGCTGCTCTCAGTGCCGGGCAAGGTCTTTGCTCGGATAATTCTTGATAGGGTTTGCCACCATCTGCTTGAGCACCAGCGTCCAGAGCAGTCAGGCTTTACACCAAAGAGGTCAACGATTGACCGTATCCTTGCACTTCGTGTCCTCACCGAACACAGACGAGAGTTTCGGCAGGGGCTGCTTGCAGCCTATGTTGATCTCTGTAAAGCGTTCGATTCAGTGAATCGGGATGTCCTCTGGAGGATTCTTGGTCTTCGTGGGGTGCCACCGAAACTGATCGATCTGATGTCTGAACTCTACTCTGGTACTGAGAGTGCTGTGAAGTGTGGTGGTACCATCTCTGACTGATTTCCAGTTGTTACTGGAGTTCGTCAGGGATGTGTACTTGCCCCCACACTTTTCAGCACTTGTATGGACTGGATTCTAGGGAGGATGTCAGAGAGATCAAGTTGCGGTGCATCGTTTGGCAATGTCAAGATCTCAGACCTTGATTTTGCAGATGATGCAGCCATCTTTGCGGAGACTTTAGACATCCTCTTGGGGGCCCTCGAGGTGCTGAATGAGGAGTCGGAGCCGTTGGGATTACGGATTTCTTGGGTCAAAACTAAGATCCAGGCTTTCGGTGACATCTTGGATGCTGCTGTCCTGTCTGTGTCTGTTTGTGGTGAGGATGTTGAGGTCGTGGAGAGATTCACTTTACCTTGGCAGTGATATTCATGTCTCCGCAGGTTGTGAGCCGGAGGTCAATAGACGTCTGGGTCGGGCCTGGGGAGTCATGGATTCACTGGATCATGGGGTGTGGCGCTGCCGGTACCTGTGCGGGAGGACGAGTCTGAGTCTTCAGGTCCTTGGTACTTCCAGTCTTGCTCTATGGGTGCGAGACTTGGACTTTGACCAAGGATCTGAGACGGAGACTTAATTCCTTTGGTACCAGGTCTCTTCGGAGAATCCTTGGCTATCGCTGGTCGGATTTTGTGTCCAACGAGCGGTTGCTGAGAGAGACTCGGATGAGATTTGTTACCTGCATAGTCCGTGAGCGTCAGCTGCGGCCGTATGGACATGTGGCTCGTTTTCCTGACGCTGATCCTGCTCACCAGATTCTCTCAGCGAGGGAGTCTCATGAGTGGGAGGCCAGTGGGCCGACCACGTGCCTCATGGTTGCAGCAGGTTGACCATCATCTCAAGGAGATGGGGATGGGCCTGGCATCTGCCTGGGGGATGGCCAGACGGAGGCCCCTGGAGTACCGGCGGAAAGTGGACGCAGCGACGCGCTGTTCTGGCACATGCTCCCATACCTGACCTGACCTCTTCTTTTCCCCTTCTGAATGGGTAGCTCACTGTGTCACATCCACACAACACATATGTGCACAGAAGTGTAGCTGCGACATCAAGAGGATTTTCTGGTACTTCTTGCTCAACACTTCTACCAGCTCATGAATAGGTAGGTATTGATTCTGCCGTTGTATCCAGAGTTCTTGCAATGTGTTCAAGCAGCAGAAGTGATATATACACAGCATAATTATGTCTGTATCTGTTGCATGCACAACAGCTCGATGGTGATCAAGATATTCCACACAATACGCAAGATGAGCAATAATCCTTGTGTCTGCCTCTTCATGTTCTTCACAAAGGTAAATCCAGAACTGAACTTGATGCTGATGTGATGGAAAGAGTGTGACCTTTGTTTTCCATCATACCACCAAGAATGATGGTCACTCCATCCGGAATAGCTTCAGGACTCTCACAAAGGGAAGTGCCAATGAAGTTCTGAAGATTTCCTTTATTTCTTGGATTCTTCATGAATAAATTCCAGTCCGAATTTCTAGACTCTTGGATGGTGAGAATTGTCTTGCCTGGTCTGTCTGGTTTCTCCTCTGCTGCTCATCACCCTTCAAAGTATGGCTATCATCAAAATCATACTGATCACCAATGATGTTGACACAGTTGCACATTTCAGGTTTCAACTGCAGGATACACCTGCTTGCGAAGATACAGCTGGGGAAGTTCACCAAATGTTTTCGCACCCATTTTTTGGTATTTATTTACAAATGCCATTGTGTCTACCAGATAAACTGTGTATAGGTCACTCTGTGGTAATGATGGCAGCTGTAAAACAACATCCTGCTCAGCTTCAGCAATTAGCACTGCCACGAAATCAGACTCGTTGCCTTTGCGCATTACAACCCCCTGTGCTAAGCGTGGATCAACCTCAAACAGGGATGATGGATAGTCTGTCCACTCATGGGAAAATGCAATCTGTCTTGTGACTGGGTCGGCATCTCGATAGAAACACAGCACACGTGTAGTTGCAGTCTCATCTTGATAGATCCTGATTAAACTCTGTTTCCTTGATGGTTTTGATTTCTTCTGTGAGGAGAAAGTTACCAGCTTCAGTGGTTCAATCTTAATAGAGACCACCTCTTCTGCTTTCATAATGGCTTCCATGCCCTTAGCTTGAGCATGGACCAAGTCTTTTGAAGCATCCTTCTCACCAGTTGCTCTATTGAGCAGAACCACTTGGTTGTTACACTGGAATGGGTTTATCATCTGCTGGCATATCACTTTTCTTGATCTCCTCAACATGCATATGTTCTTCTGTTGCCTGCTTCTGTGTTTCTCCATGATGAGTAGATTCCTGTTGGCCTAGATTAGCCATAGACTTTATGTTCTCTGATACAGCTGTGAGAAATGGTGCTGTTTTCACATATTTATCTCGAGCAGCTGGTGCCTGAGATATGCGTTTGAACAGAGATGTCTTCCCTTCATTGTTGTATGTCTGCTCCAGGGCCATGTCACTCCAAACACCATTGAATTTTCCTTTGGAAGAGTGAACTGTGAAGTACCCAACCTGGATCCAGCAAACCTTAACCGAACTGTGTTCAATAGAGTAAGAGGATTTTGGGGGTAGGGTTAACTTTGGTTGACAAAAATGTTAATTTTCTCTTTAAAAATTGATAGAACTCAATCAAATTTGCTGTTTTAATTAGCCATGGATACCATGTTCATATCACATTAAGAGAAATTAGTATTCTAATGCAGCATCTGCCTATGATAAGAAAAGTTCTAAAGGCCATCTTCAAAAAACGTTATTTTTAAGGCATTTTTCACAAAATTATGTACTTTTACGAGGTTTACTTTCACAAAGGCAATTTTTTTGTCATTTTACAATGCACTGATTGAATTCTTACATTTAGTTCACATTTATTTTTCATGAATGTGATTTTTTAATTTTTTTAGAAATTTTATTGACAATTGCTGTTTTATCAAATTTTTCAAATCTTCTTCAAACAAAAACGGCCGCCAAAATTTTTCGCAAGAGCTTATGAATTGCCAACATTGGTTTTCATGAACTGCAAACATATATCTAAACATCCTGGGGGTGTAAAATTTTATAGCAGAGGCTGTAAGGTCCAACCCTAAAACAGCCTCGTACACAGGTTGGCTCCCGGACTAAGTGTATAAAGCCCTGTCTCCTTCAGCTGCTCCTCATAGCTGAGTCTCACTAGACCCGGAATCAATCTCGGAGCCTTGGGCTGAACCCTCTCTGTGGCATTTATGTCCTTCCGGAACTGTGGTGACCAGAACTGTACACAATATTCTGGAAGTGGCCCTCACTAAATTCCTGTACAATGTTAACACCACCTCTTTTGATTTATAATTGATCCCCCTCCGAATACAACCTAAAACCCGGTGGAGATTGTGCATTACTTGGTGAAAAAGTATTGTCTGTGTATTGTCAAAGACTCCACAGATGTTTGTGCGTTGTGTGTCAAATGGTTCTGAAGTATCTAAGCTGTCTAAGGGGTGTAAAGGGTGTAAAGGTCGAAAGTGTCAAAGTGGTTGATGGGGTCCAAACACCCTACAATGGTCTTAAAGGGTTTTTTTCCATTGTAGCTAGGGTCTAAAATGTCAAAGGAGGGTCTAAAGGTCTAAGGGTCAAGGGGTCTAAATGGTGTAAAGGTCTTAAGGAGTCCTCTGGGCTGGCTCCCCTGCCTCACACCTTGCTCAGCTTGGCGCCATGGAAACCAAAGCCTTTCAGATTATTGGAATCTCCTGTGATGAAGCTGAGTCCATGGGTTTATCACTTCCCGATACAAATAGGTCAGTGGTCTCTCCGTCTTCCACCGTCTCCTTTCTGGTCTTGCACCCTCTACTTGTTCCGTGCTTTATCCCCCCCCCCCCACAGGTTTCTGTAGGACTTACACGGTCCACAGCAACTCCCTTCTGCTGAAACTACCTAAATCCAGGATCACTGCTCACCTCCACTCATTTCTTCCTCGTTTTCCCCACCTGTGGAATCATCTTGCACATTTTCTTCAATCTCATTCTTTCCTCCAGGTCTTCATCAAGACAGCAGTTCATCACCATCTCAGATCGTCCCCCAATCCAAAACCATGATCTTTTCTACCCTCGTTAACACCTCCCCCTCCAAATCCCTCCTCCTTACAACTTTCCAGTTTTCTCTCCTTGGAGTTTCCTTCTGTATCCATTTTGTCCACCCCATGCATGCATGTTTTTCATCATGTTTCCGTCTGTTACATCCTGATCCGTTCACTGTACAAGCTCTTCCACGAGCACCTCGACTATGTATATAAAATAAAAAATAAAAAGGTTATTGGGTCGAAAGAGTAAAGGAGTCTAAAGGATCAATGGGTCCATAGGGTGTAAAGGTCAAAACTCTAAAGAGTGAAAACGTAAAATGTAGAAGGGCACTCTTCGACGTCACCAGATATGACAACACCCACATTTTACATCATTAGACATACTAATGCACGCCCCCCTCACAGTTACAAAGAAAGCGGGCGCCCGGCCGTACAGTCTCGTCAAAGATCTTGCCCCAGCTAAACATTCTGACAAGTCGTATGAAGAGCTCGTCAATCAAGGAAAAGACTATCACCCTAAACCAGGTAAGATCGTCTCAAGATATAGATTTTACACCCACCATCATCAAAATGGTCAGTCAGCATCCGAGTTCGTGGCCGATTTACGCTGACTCGCCGAACATTGCGAGTTTACAAATAAACTCGAAGAGATGTTCGGTGATTCCCTTTATAATAGGCATCAATAACGACTCAATTCTGCAGAAACTCCTGACTGAATCTGACCCCAATTTGGCTAAAGTCATTGAAATAGCCACTGCGTGTATGTAAACTGCCAAGAGCCTGCGTATTATTTTTAACAAGTCAAAAGTTATCCAGCAGGACCCATCGGTTAACAAGGTAACCTTTGGCTACAAGCAAAAGTGTTTTAGCAAGCCACCAAATTCACCTCCACCTCCTGACATTTCTGAATCGACTCAGAAGGTTGGGGTAACTTGTTGGCATTGTGGTAGTTATCATCAAACGTTCCAATGTCGGTATAGGAATCATACCTGTGACAAATGCGGTAAGCGGGGACACTTGAAGTGTCGTCGTTCTCGATCCAAGTCGAAGAACTTGTCTCCTGCTTTATCACATTGGGGTGAAACTTGATGCAGCGGACAATAGGTCAGAGAGCACAGCCTGCAGCTGAGAGTCAAGTGAGGAACTTTATGAGGTTTTCTCTGTTGGAACAAAGAGCTTCGATGCTCCAATTATAGTTTATGTAACAATGAATAAGATCCCGGTGAGGATGGAAGTTGATACCGGCGCTTCCAGATCAATTATGAGTGAGAGCAAGTTCACCTCCATCTACCCTCCGAGAAAGGCTCCTGCACTCCGGCCTGTATCTCCGGACTTGAGAACATACACCAAGGAGGTGGTTCCTGTAGTTGGCTCAGCTCACGTAACTGTAGGATATGGAAACCACTCATGTCCTTCCACTGCTGATAGTGCATGGAGAAGGACCAACCCTCTTCGGCCGAGATTGGTTATGAATAATCAGACTTAATTGTGGTGACGTAAACAGAGTCTCCGACTCTGATGCGAGATACGATACCGTGCTCAACAAGTTCTCTTACCTGTTCAGGAATGGTGTTGGCACCTTTGCAAGGCCCAAAGTGAGGATTCATGTTTCTGCAGATGCTCAGCCATTGTTCCATAAGGCTCCGACCTGTGCCTAACATGATGCGATCAATGATCGAGAGTGAAGTTGACCACCTGCAGAGTGAGTGCATCATCTCACCAGTCAAGTACTCTGACTGGGCAGCACCTCTCGTTCCAATACTCAAAGCAGATGGAAGAGTGCGCATTTGTGGGGACTACAAAACGGCGTGGCACCGTGGCTTACGGTGGTCGGAGTGCAAATCCTGCCACCAAGCCCATCCCTCGGAGCACTACAGTTCGAGTAGAGAGTGGTAGGCTCTTGACAGAGGAGTCTGAAGTGAAGGCCCGCTGGGCCGGTTACTTTGAGCGGTTGTACCAGGCTGATCCCCAACTGTCGAGTTGGACGTCAAGGGTGTTACAATCCCTGTTGCTGACCCTCGAATCAACTGTGGTCCACCTACGCTTGTGGAAACACGGGCTGCGGTGAACCAGTTGAAACGGGGCAAAGCTCCAGGGATCTGTGGCATCCATGCCGAACTTCTCAAGGCTGGTGGAAATGCTGCACTCGTGTCGTTGCATGCAGTTTTGTGCTCTGCCTGGAACACAGGCATCATCCCAACTGACTGGAAGAGGGGCCTTGTTGTCCCTCTCTGGAAAGGGAAGGGTGATCGCCAAGACTGCAACAACTACCGAGGGGTGACGCTGCTCTCAGTGCCGGGCAAGGTCTTTGCTCGGATAATTCTTGATAGGGTTCGCCACCATCTGCTTGAGCACCAGCGTCCAGAGCAGTCAGGCTTTACACCAAAGAGGTCAACGATTGACCGTATCCTTGCACTTTGTGTCCTCACCGAACGCAGTCGAGAATTTCGGCAGGGGCTGCTTGCAGCCTATGTTGATCTCTGTAAAGTGTTCGATTCAGTGAATCGGGATGTCCTTTGGAGGATTCTTGGTCTTCGTGGGGTGCCACCAAAACTGATCGATCTGATGTCTGAACTCTACTCTGGTACTGAGAGTGCTGTGAAGTGTGGTGGTACCATCTCTGACTTATTTCCAGTTGTTACTGGAGTTCGTCAGGGATGTGTACTTGCCCCCACACTTTTCAGCACTTGTATGGACTGGTTTCTAGGGAGGATGTCGGAGAGATCAAGTTGCGGTGCGTCATTTGGGAATGTCAAGATCTCGGACCTTGACTTTGCAGATGATGCAGTCATCTTTGCGGAGACTTAGACATCCTCTTGGGGGCCCTCGAGGTGCTGAATGAGGAGTCGGAGCCGTTGGGATTACGGGTTTCTTGGGTCAAAACTAAGATCCAGGCTTTCGGTGACATCTTGGATGCTGCTGTCCTGTCTGTGTCTGTTTGTGGTGAGGATGTTGAGGTCATGGATAGATTCACTTACCTTGGCAGTGATATTCATGTCTCCGCAGGTTGTGAGTCAGAGGTCAATAGACGTCTGGGTCGGGCCTGGGGAGTCATGGATTCACTGGATCATGGGGTGTGGCGCTGCCGGTACCTGTGCGGGAGGACGAAAGTCCGAGTCTTCAGGTCCTTGGTACTTCCAGTCTTGCTCTATGGGTGCAAGAATTGGACTCTGACCAAGGATCTGAGACGGAGACTTAATTCCTTTGGTACCAGGTCTCTTCGGAGAATCCTTGGCGATCGCTGGTCGGATTTTGTGTCCAACGAGCGGTTGCTGAGAGAGACTCGGATGAGATTTGTTACCTGCATAGTCCGTGAGCGTCAGTTGCGGCTGTATGGACATGTGGCTCGTTTTCCTGACTCTGATCCTGCTCACCAGATTCTCTCAGCGACGGAGTCTCATGAGTGGAGGAGGCCAGTGGGTTGACCACATGCCTCATGGTTGCAACAGGTTGACCATCATCTCAAGGAGATGGGGATGGGCCTGGCATCTGCCTGGGGGATGGCCAGACGGAGGCCCCTGGAGTACCGGCGGAAAGTGGACGCAGCGACGCGCTGTTCTGGCACATGCTCCCATACCTGACCTGACCTGACCTGACAAAACGGCGATCACCCGCTTTTCAAGGCTGGATGGCTACCCTTTGCCAAAAGCAGAGGATCCGTTCACCACTCTCATGGGTGGCCAGACATTCACTGAGCTTGACTTGACCAATGCCTATGCTCAAATCGAACTGGATGATCATTCCAAGCCCTATACATGCATCAACACTCATCGATGACTCAACATGTACAACAGATTCCCATTTGACATACGCTCTACTGCACCAATCTTTCAACACAAGATGGAACCATTATTGAAAACTGTACCAAAGACAGTCGTATTTCAGGATGACATACTAGTGATTGGCAGGTCACAACATGAACACCTCGAGAACCTAAACGAAGTCCTCAATCGGCTGTCACAAGCTGGGTTGTGCCTAAGGTGTGAGAAGTGTACCTTTATGGCACGCAAAGTTGAATACCTGGATCATCAAGTCTGCTGTCAAGGCATTTTGCCCTTTCCGAGCAAAGTTGAAGCAATTGCTAATGCACCAATGCCACAAAACATTTCAGAACTTCATTCATTCCTGGGTGTGTTGACCTTCTCTGGTAATTTCCTGCCTCAACTAAGCACAATCGTCGAGCCTCTGCATCTTCTCCTCGAGAAAGGCGTTGTCTGGAAATTGGAAGCTGCCCAAACAAGAGCGTTTAAGGCCGCTAAAACCATGCTGTCCTCCTCACCGTTACTTGTCCATCACGACACATCCAGGGAACTTGTTCTCAGTTGTGATAGCTCTTCATATGGCATTGGGTGTTCATTGTTGCAAACAAATGGAACCGGTAATCTTGAGTCTATTGCATGTCCATCACGAACCCAATCTGAGACTGAATGTCGCTCTGCTCAAGTAGAACGAGAGGTGTTAGCGTGTGTCTGGGGTACTTTAAAGATTAATCAATATGTCTTTGGGAGACATATTACCATCGAGACTGATCACAAACCCTTGTGGGGTCTCCTGGGAGAAAACCAGAGCCATTCTGCTCACATCATCTGGTCATGTGCAACGTTGGGTGTTGACCCTTGCCGGTTATGACTATTCATTGGTTTACCGCCCAGGTAAGGAAATGACTGCAAACGCGCTCAGTCGCTTGCCGCTTCCCATAACTATCCCAGAACCTCCACAATCTGGTGATATCATTCACCTCATGGGCATTGTCATTCACGATGAGGCGCCTGTAACCGCTAAGCAGATTTCTTGTGCTGCCCGTAGCAATCCAGATTTGTCACAAATGAAACGCTGTTATGTCAGGTGATTGGGCATCACTTCCGGAATGGGGGAAACCGTACGTCATCCGGAAGGATGGGCTCTCTTGATGTAGAATGCCTGCTTTGGGGTAGCCGAGTGATAATTCCGCCAAAACTCCGTGGGAAAATGATCAGTGAACTCCACAATGCTCATCCAGGCATCGTCACCATGGAGGCTGTTGCCTGAGCCCATGTTTGGTGGCCTGGTTTGGACAGTGACATCGAGTCCAGTGCACGCCATTGTTATACTTGTCAGCCCATGCCAAAACACCGTCAGAGTCTCCATTGGCCATGTGGTCATGGCAATCAAAGTCATGGTCCAGACTACACATTGACCATGCTGGTCCTTTTCAAAGGAAGATTTTCCTTATTGTAGTTGATGCCCACTCCAAATGGATTGAAGCTCTCCTGGTGCCATCCTCATCCTCTAATGTAACAATTGAAGCTCTACGTACCATGTTCACACAACATGGTATAACAAGCTCCATTGTATTAGATAATGGATCGTCATTTACGAGTTCAGAGTTTCAGAACTTTTGTAAAATTAATGGCATTAAGCACGACACATCCGCCCCCGCCAAACCTGCCAGTACTGGTTAAGCCGAACGTGCTGTTCAGATCAAGAATGGTCTAAGCCACGTCAAGGAAGGCTCCATTCAATCTCGTCTAGCTCGTGTGTTGCTCAACTACCAGGACCAGACCACATCAAACCACCGGTCGCTCACCTGCCAAGCTTCTGATGGGTCGTGAGTTAACAACACGGTTATCATTAGTGCACCTGGATGTAACGGTAGAGGTTGATAATAACAAGTATCAACAGAAACGTAATCATGACCAAACGTCTGTATACCGCAACTTCCAGATCAATGATCCTGTATACATATTGAACTCCGGATGTGGAACCAAGTGGTTATCGGGCATCATTATCGATAACATCGGTGAAATGATGTTTCTTGTGAAGTTGTGTGATGGTAGATGCATACGTAAACATGTTGACCAACTCGGGTTACGTCATGGGGAGCGAAACATTGAACTGGCTCAAGTGCTTTTGTCAAAACTTTTCACCCATCAATGTACCTGAACTCCTTCCTGACCCTATTCCTCTTATTGAGAAACCCACAGCAGTCTCCGGCAAGGACAGACCTCCACTAGCCCTTAGATTCTGAGATCAGCTCGTGTCTGTAAGCCTCCTGAGTGTCTTGATTTTAAAAAAAATAAGGGGGAGGGAGGATGAGATGAATTAGTAATATACGATAATGCATGTATACATGGCTGCACCGCGGTGTGGTTAAGCAGTCATGTGACCCACCCTTGTTCCGATGCTGTGTGGTGCAGTTCTGTGCCCGTTTCTGGATGAAACCTGTTGTACCCACTTCAGAGCCTTCGTCCCTGTCTATCCAGTACGTTACAGAACCACACGTTTTTATATCGTCCTCTGTGACAGTGAAAACGAAGAAGTAGCCACCAGTCATTTTATCCGATTACAGCAACCATTTTTGGGCACGTTCCGTTAGAAAGTGGCTTGCTTTACCACCTGCCAAGGACAAGGAAACATGAGGAAATTAAACACAGGTGGAGGCCATTCAGCACATCATGCCTGCACCACATCAACACCACACTCATTTATCAACCCAAGATCCAAAGAAGAAAATGCAACATGCATACATACATACATACATACATACATACATACATACATACATTTTCTTTAATTGAGCGTTTTTTTGTCATGTTTGTGTCCCCCCCCCCCCAATGTATTCCTCCCAAAAATTCATCCCCCAATGGGATGGGGCAGAGGCTTGGTGAAAAAAAACACCATCAACCACACAACACCCCTTGACAAGACCCCCACCAACAGCACTCCGTACACATGCACACAAACACCCGTCAATGCTTAAACTACTTAAAAGTCTTATCAACATCCCTATATCTCTCTGTCTCCATAACTTCCAGGTACCTATCCAATTCTAATTTAAACTTATCTACTGTTTCTGCTGCCACCACTTTTCCAGGGAGACAATTCCATGCATTAACTACTCTCTGAGTGAAAGTCCCCTACCTTACTACCTCTTCTTAACTCTCTTCTTTACTTTCAGGCTCCGGCCCCTGGTCCTATCACTGTCGACTCTGTGAATAATTCATCTACACTTATTTTATCTCCACCTTTCATCATCTAAAACATCTCCATCATATCTCCTCGTAACCGCCTCCTTTCTAGTTAGACCGGGAGCCAACCGATCAAAATTAAAAAAAAATTGCCCGGTCTGCTATAAAATTTTTGTGTTGATTTTCATAAAGAGACACCCTTTGAGTATATGAAAACCAATGTTGGCAATGGTGAAACTCTTGCGCAACAACACAGTCAACACTTTTGCGAGCCCCCTCTGATAACAAAATGTTGGCAAAAGCGAAGATGTAGGATGGGGGTAGGGGTAATTCATATTGTCCTAAAATCATAACCACTAAACCTATATACACAAATGACCCCTCATATTAAAGAGGAGTTCATTTCCTATATCACAATTGGTGATTTAACCTACCTTCAATTGACAAGGTTATATGTCAAACAACAAAAGATTTATGTAACTCAGAAATGCTTGACTATCAATGGGGTCAGGAACAAGAACATACTTTTACATGCCATGGTTTTAAGGAAGATAAAATTAGAAATGGATTAACACAATATTGTGACATGAAACATCCTCTTCAGAGGAAGAGTCACTCTCTGAAACAACTCCACCACATGAACCTCTCTGACCAAGGCATATGCATGTCACTCAGCAAGGCACAGCAGCCTTTTTGCATGAACATCGTTTCAGACATTTGGATAATTTGCACATGCAAGACACCGTTTTGTCTATGTTTGGCTTGGCTGGCTTAGACATGAGAATTGGGACCAGTTTTCCATTGATAAGGGTTCTGCCAAATGTTGTGGCTGGGGGAAGTGCTCGGTCACTGAGATGTGCACGTCTATACAGAAGCAATTGATACAATGCTCTTAAAACAAGGAAGTAAAACGCATCTTCTGTTGCTGGCAGTGACCTAAGGTCTAATTTTGAAGAGACAAACATATGCTGCCTGAGGGTATCCAAACAGCTGAACCCTTTTTGGCCATGCAGAGCAGTCCAGTATACTCTGGCCTCATCAATGACACATTCTGTTGCTGCCATTTCACTATCTCTTCCAAAATCAACAAGGTGGGGAAGGTTTCCTATCAGTCCCAGAGAAACCTGTGCCGCTCTTCTTTTCACAGGAACACAGGCATCATCCCAACTGACTGGAAGAGGGGCCTTGTTGTCCCTCTCTGGAAAGGGAAGGGTGATCGCCAAGACTGCAAAAACTACCGAGGGGTGACGCTGCTCTCAGTGCCGGGCAAGGTCTTTGCTCGGATAATTCTTGATAGGGTTTGCCACCATCTGCTTGAGCACCAGCGTCCAGAGCAGTCAGGCTTTACACCAAAGAGGTCAACGATTGACCGTATCCTTGCACTTCGTGTCCTCACCGAACACAGACGAGAGTTTCGGCAGGGGCTGCTTGCAGCCTATGTTGATCTCTGTAAAGCGTTCGATTCAGTGAATCGGGATGTCCTCTGGAGGATTCTTGGTCTTCGTGGGGTGCCACCGAAACTGATCGATCTGATGTCTGAACTCTACTCTGGTACTGAGAGTGCTGTGAAGTGTGGTGGTACCATCTCTGACTTATTTCCAGTTGTTACTGGAGTTCGTCAGGGATGTGTACTTGGCCCCACACTTTTCAGCACTTGTATGGACTGGATTCTAGGGAGGATGTCAGAGAGATCAAGTTGCGGTGCATCGTTTGGCAATGTCAAGATCTCAGACCTTGATTTTGCAGATGATGCAGCCATCTTTGCGGAGACTTTAGACATCCTCTTGGGGGCCCTCGAGGTGCTGAATGAGGAGTCGGAGCCGTTGGGATTACGGATTTCTTGGGTCAAAACTAAGATCCAGGCTTTCGGTGACATCTTGGATGCTGCTGTCCTGTCTGTGTCTGTTTGTGGTGAGGATGTTGAGGTCGTGGAGAGATTCACTTACCTTGGCAGTGATATTCATGTCTCCGCAGGTTGTGAGCCGGAGGTCAATAGACGTCTGGGTCGGGCCTGGGGAGTCATGGATTCACTGGATCATGGGGTGTGGCGCTGCCGGTACCTGTGCGGGAGGACGAAAGTCTGAGTCTTCAGGTCCTTGGTACTTCCAGTCTTGCTCTATGGGTGCGAGACTTGGACTTTGACCAAGGATCTGAGACGGAGACTTAATTCCTTTGGTACCAGGTCTCTTCGGAGAATCCTTGGCTATCGCTGGTCGGATTTTGTGTCCAACGAGCGGTTGCTGAGAGAGACTCGGATGAGATTTGTTACCTGCATAGTCCGTGAGCGTCAGCTGCGGCTGTATGGACATGTGGCTCGTTTTCCTGACGCTGATCCTGCTCACCAGATTCTCTCAGCGAGGAGTCTCATGAGTGGGAGGCCAGTGGGCCGACCACGTGCCTCATGGTTGCAGCAGGTTGACCATCATCTCAAGGAGATGGGGATGGGCCTGGCATCTGCCTGGGGGATGGCCAGACGGAGGCCCCTGGAGTACCGGCGGAAAGTGGACGCAGCGACGCGCTGTTCTGGCACATGCTCCCATACCTGACCTGACCTCTTCTTTTCCCCTTCTGAATGGGTAGCTCACTGTGTCACATCCACACAACACATATGTGCACAGAAGTGTAGCTGCGACATCAAGAGGATTTTCTGGTACTTCTTGCTCAACACTTCTACCAGCTCATGAATAGGTAGGTATTGATTCTGCCGTTGTATCCAGAGTTCTTGCAATGTGTTCAAGCAGCAGAAGTGATATATACACAGCATAATTATGTCTGTATCTGTTGCATGCACAACAGCTCGATGGTGATCAAGATATTCCACACAATACGCAAGATGAGCAATAATCCTTGTGTCTGCCTCTTCATGTTCTTCACAAGGTAAGTCCAGAACTGAACTTGATGCTGATGTGATGGAAAGAGTGTGACCTTTGTTTTCCATCATACCACCAAGAATGATGGTCACTCCATCCGGAATAGCTTCAGGACTCTCACAAAGGGAAGTGCCAATGAAGTTCTGAAGATTTCCTTTATTTCTTGGATTCTTCATGAATAAATTCCAGTCCGGAATTTCTAGACTCTTGGATGGTGAGAATTGTCTTGCCTGGTCTGTCTGGTTTCTCCTCTGCTGCTCATCACCCTTCAAAGTATGGCTATCATCAAAATCATACTGATCACCAATGATGTTGACACAGTTGCACATTTCAGGTTTCAACTGCAGGATACACCTGCTTGCGAAGATACAGCTGGGGAAGTTCACCAAATGTTTTCGCACCCATTTTTGGTATTTATTTACAAATGCCATTGTGTCTACCAGATAAACTGTGTATAGGTCACTCTGTGGTAATGATGGCAGCTGTAAAACAACATCCTGCTCAGCTTCAGCAATTAGCACTGCCACGAAATCAGACTCGTTGCCTTTGCGCATTACAACCCCCTGTGCTAAGCGTGGATCAACCTCAAACAGGGATGATGGATAGTCTGTCCACTCATGGGAAAATGCAATCTGTCTTGTGACTGGGTCGGCATCTCGATAGAAACACAGCACACGTGTAGTTGCAGTCTCATCTTGATAGATCCTGATTAAACTCTGTTTCCTTGATGGTTTTGATTTCTTCTGTGAGGAGAAAGTTACCAGCTTCAGTGGTTCAATCTTAATATAGACCACCTCTTCTGCTTTCATAATGGCTTCCATGCCCTTAGCTTGAGCATGGACCAAGTCTTTTGAAGCAGCCTTCTCACTAGTTGCTCTATTGAGCAGAACCACTTGGTTGTTACACTGGAATGGGTTTATCATCTGCTGGCATATCACTTTCTTGATCTCCTCAACATGCATATGTTCTTCTGTTGCCTGCTTCTGTGTTTCTCCATGATGAGTAGATTCCTGTTGGCCTAGATTAGCCATAGACTTTATGTTCTCTGATACAGCTGTGAGAAATGGTGCTGTTTTCACATATTTATCTCGAGCAGCTGGTGCCTGAGATATGCGTTTGAACAGAGATGTCTTCCCTTCATTGTTGTATGTCTGCTCCAGGGCCATGTCACTCCAAACACCATTGAATTTTCCTTTGGAAGAGTGAACTGTGAAGTACCCAACCTGGATCCAGCAAACCTTAACCGAACTGTGTTCAATAGAGTAAGAGGATTTTGGGGGTAGGGGTAACTTTGGTTGACAAAAATGTTAATTTTCTCTTTAAAAATTGATAGAACTCAATCAAATTTGCTGTTTTAATTAGCCATGGATACCATGTTCATATCACATTAAGAGAAATTAGTATTCTAATGCAGCATCTGCCTATGATAAGAAAAGTTCTAAAGGCCATCTTCAAAAACGTTATTTTTAAGGCATTTTTCACAAAATTATGTACTTTTACGAGGTTTACTTTCACAAAGGCAATTTTTTTTTGTCATTTTACAATGCACTGATTGAATTCTTACATTTAGTTCACATTTATTTTTCATGAATGTGATTTTTTAATTTTTTTAGAAATTTTATTGACAATTGCTGTTTTATCAAATTTTTCAAATCTTCCTCAAACAAAAACGGCCGCCAAAATTTTTCGCAAGAGCTTATGAATTGCCAACATTGGTTTTCATGAACTGCAAACATATATCTAAACATCCTGGGGGTGTAAAATTTTATAGCAGAGGCTGTAAGGTCCAACCCTAAAACAGCCTCGTACACAGGTTGGCTCCCGGACTAAGTGTATAAAGCCCTGTCTCCTTCAGCTGCTCCTCATAGCTGAGTCTCACTAGACCCGGAATCAATCTCGGAGCCTTGGGCTGAACCCTCTCTGTGGCATTTATGTCCTTCCGGAACTGTGGTGACCAGAACTGTACACAATATTCTGGAAGTGGCCCTCACTAAATTCCTGTACAATGTTAACACCACCTCTTTTGATTTATAATTGATCCCCCTCCGAATACAACCTAAAACCCGGTGGAGATTGTGCATTACTTGGTGAAAAAGTATTGTCTGTGTATTGTCAAAGACTCCACAGATGTTTGTGCGTTGTGTGTCAAATGGTTCTGAAGTATCTAAGCTGTCTAAGGGGTGTAAAGGGTGTAAAGGTCGAAAGTGTCAAAGTGGTTGATGGGGTCCAAACACCCTACAATGGTCTTAAAGGGTTTTTTTCCATTGTAGCTAGGGTCTAAAATGTCAAAGGAGGGTCTAAAGGTCTTAGGGTCAAGGGGTCTAAATGGTGTAAAGGTCTTAAGGGGTCCTCTGGGCTGGCTCCCCTGCCTCACACCTTGCTCAGCTTGGCGCCATGGAAACCAAAGCCTTTCAGATTATTGGAATCTCCTGTGATGAAGCTGAGTCCATGGGTTTATCACTTCCCGATACAAATAGGTCAGTGGTCTCTCCGTCTTCCACCGTCTCCTTTCTGGTCTTGCACCCTCTACTTGTTCCGTGCTTTATCCCCCCCCCCCCCACAGGTTTCTGTAGGACTTACACGGTCCACAGCAACTCCCTTCTGCTGAAACTACCTAAATCCAGGATCACTGCTCACCTCCACTCATTTCTTCCTCGTTTTCCCCACCTGTGGAATCATCTTGCACATTTTCTTCAATCTCATTCTTTCCTCCAGGTCTTCATCAAGACAGCAGTTCATCACCATCTCAGATCGTCCCCCAATCCAAAACCATGATCTTTTCTACCCTCGTTAACACCTCCCCCTCCAAATCCCTCCTCCTTACAACTTTCCAGTTTTCTCTCCTTGGAGTTTCCTTCTGTATCCATTTTGTCCACCCCATGCATGCATGTTTTTCATCATGTTTCCGTCTGTTACATCCTGATCCGTTCACTGTACAAGCTCTTCCACGAGCACCTCGACTATGTATATAAAATAAAAAATAAAAAGGTTATTGGGTCGAAAGAGTAAAGGAGTCTAAATGATCAATGGGTCCATAGGGTGTAAAGGTCAAAACTCTAAAGAGTGAAAACGTAAAATCTAGAAGGGCACTCTTCGACGTCACCAGATATGCCAACACCCACATTTTACATCATTAGACATACTAATGCACGCCCCCCCCCTCACAGTTACAAAGAAAGCGGCGCCCCGACGTACAGTCTCGTCAAAGATCTTGCCCCAGCTAAACATTCTGACAAGTCGTATGAAGAGCTCGTCAATCAAGGAAAAGACTATCACCCTAAACCAGGTAAGATCGTCTCAAGATATAGATTTTACACCCACCATCATCAAAATGGTCAGTCAGCATCCGAGTTCGTGGCCGATTTACGCTGACTCGCCGAACATTGCGAGTTTACAAATAAACTCGAAGAGATGTTCGGTGATTCCTTTATAATAGGCATCAATAACGACTCAATTCTGCAGAAACTCCTGACTGAATCTGACCCCAATTTGGCTAAAGTCATTGAAATAGCCACTGCGTGTATGTAAACTGCCAAGAGCCTGCGTATTATTTTTAACAAGTCAAAAGTTATCCAGCAGGACCCATCGGTTAACAAGGTAACCTTTGGCTACAAGCAAAAGTGTTTTAGCAAGCCACCAAATTCACCTCCACCTCCTGACATTTCTGAATCGACTCAGAAGGTTGGGGTAACTTGTTGGCATTGTGGTAGTTATCATCAAACGTTCCAATGTCGGTATAGGAATCATACCTGTGACAAATGCGGTAAGGACATGGGACACTTGAAGTGTCGTCGTTCTCGATCCAAGTCGAAGAACTTGTCTCCTGCTTTATCACATTGGGGTGAAACTTGATGCAGCGGACAATAGGTCAGAGAGCACAGCCTGCAGCTGAGAGTCAAGTGAGGAACTTTATGAGGTTTTCTCTGTTGGAACAAAGAGCTTCGATGCTCCAATTATAGTTTATGTAACAATGAATAAGATCCCGGTGAGGATGGAAGTTGATACCGGCGCTTCCAGATCAATTATGAGTGAGAGCAAGTTCACCTCCATCTACCCTCCGAGAAAGGCTCCTGCACTCCGGCCTGTATCTCCGGACTTGAGAACATACACCAAGGAGGTGGTTCCTGTAGTTGGCTCAGCTCACGTAACTGTAGGATATGGAAACCACTCATGTCCTTCCACTGCTGATAGTGCATGGAGAAGGACCAACCCTCTTCGGCCGAGATTGGTTATGAATAATCAGACTTAATTGTGGTGACGTAAACAGAGTCTCCGACTCTGATGCGAGATACGATACCGTGCTCAACAAGTTCTCTTACCTGTTCAGGAATGGTGTTGGCACCTTTGCAAGGCCCAAAGTGAGGATTCATGTTTCTGCAGATGCTCAGCCATTGTTCCATAAGGCTCGACCTGTGCCTAACATGATGCGATCAATGATCGAGAGTGAAGTTGACCACCTGCAGAGTGAGTGCATCATCTCACCAGTCAAGTACTCTGACTGGGCAGCACCTCTCGTTCCAATACTCAAAGCAGATGGAAGAGTGCGCATTTGTGGGGACTACAAAACGGCGTGGCACCGTGGCTTACGGTGGCCGGAGTGCAAATCCTGCCACCAAGCCCATCCCTCGGAGCACTACAGTTCGAGTAGAGAGTGGTAGGCTCTTGACAGAGGAGTCTGAAGTGAAGGCCCGCTGGGCCGGTTACTTTGAGCGGTTGTACCAGGCTGATCCCCCAACTGTCGAGTTGGACGTCAAGGGTGTTACAATCCCTGTTGCTGACCCTCGAATCAACTGTGGTCCACCTACGCTTGTGGAAACACGGGCTGCGGTGAACCAGTTGAAACGGGGCAAAGCTCCAGGGATCTGTGACATCCATGCCGAACTTCTCAAGGCTGGTGGAAATGCTGCACTCGTGTCGTTGCATGCAGTTTTGTGCTCTGCCTGGAACACAGGCATCATCCCAACTGACTGGAAGAGGGGCCTTGTTGTCCCTCTCTGGAAAGGGAAGGGTGATCGCCAAGACTGCAACAACTACCGAGGGGTGACATGTGGCTCGTTTTCCTGACTCTGATCCTGCTCACCAGATTCTCTCAGCGACGGAGTCTCATGAGTGGAGGAGGCCAGTGGGTCGACCACATGCCTCATGGTTGCAACAGGTTGACCATCATCTCAAGGAGATGGGGATGGGCCTGGCATCTGCCTGGGGGATGGCCAGACGGAGGCCCCTGGAGTACCGGCGGAAAGTGGACGCAGCGACGCGCTGTTCTGGCACATGCTCCCATACCTGACCTGACCTGACCTGACAAAACGGCGATCACCCGCTTTTCAAGGCTGGATGGCTACCCTTTGCCAAAAGCAGAGGATCCGTTCACCACTCTCATGGGTGGCCAGACATTCATTGAGCTTGACTTGACCAATGCCTATGCTCAAATCGAACTGGATGATCATTCCAAGCCCTATACATGCATCAACACTCATCGATGACTCAACATGTACAACAGATTCCCATTTGACATACGCTCTACTGCACCAATCTTTCAACACAAGATGGAACCATTATTGAAAACTGTACCAAAGACAGTCGTATTTCAGGATGACATACTAGTGATTGGCAGGTCACAACATGAACACCTCGAGAACCTAAACGAAGTCCTCAATCGGCTGTCACAAGCTGGGTTGTGCCTAAGGTGTGAGAAGTGTACCTTTATGGCACGCAAAGTTGAATACCTGGATCATCAAGTCTGCTGTCAAGGCATTTTGCCCTTTCCGAGCAAAGTTGAAGCAATTGCTAATGCACCAATGCCACAAAACATTTCAGAACTTCATTCATTCCTGGGTGTGTTGACCTTCTCTGGTAATTTCCTGCCTCAACTAAGCACAATCGTCGAGCCTCTGCATCTTCTCCTCGAGAAAGGCGTTGTCTGGAAATTGGAAGCTGCCCAAACAAGAGCGTTTAAGGCCGCTAAAACCATGCTGTCCTCCTCACCGTTACTTGTCCATCACGACACATCCAGGGAACTTGTTCTCAGTTGTGATAGCTCTTCATATGGCATTGGGTGTTCATTGTTGCAAACAAATGGAACCGGTAATCTTGAGTCTATTGCATGTCCATCACGAACCCAATCTGAGACTGAATGTCGCTCTGCTCAAGTAGAACGAGAGGTGTTAGCGTGTGTCTGGGGTACTTTAAAGATTAATCAATATGTCTTTGGGAGACATATTACCATCGAGACTGATCACAAACCCTTGTGGGGTCTCCTGGGAGAAAACCAGAGCCATTCTGCTCACATCATCTGGTCATGTGCAACGTTGGGTGTTGACCCTTGCCGGTTATGACTATCCATTGGTTTACCGCCCAGGTAAGGAAATGACTGCAAACGCGCTCAGTCGCTTGCCGCTTCCCATAACTATCCCAGAACCTCCACAATCTGGTGATATCATTCACCTCATGGGCATTGTCATTCATGATGAGGCGCCTGTAACCGCTAAGCAGATTTCTTGTGCTGCCCGTAGCAATCCAGATTTGTCACAAATGAAACGCTGTTATGTCAGGTGATTGGGCATCACTTCCGGAATGGGGGAAACCGTACGTCATCCGGAAGGATGGGCTCTCTTGATGTAGAATGCCTGCTTTGGGGTAGCCGAGTGATAATTCCGCCAAAACTCCGTGGGAAAATGATCAGTGAACTCCACAATGCTCATCCAGGCATCGTCACCATGGAGGCTGTTGCCTGAGCCCATGTTTGGTGGCCTGGTTTGGACAGTGACATCGAGTCCAGTGCACGCCATTGTTATACTTGTCAGCCCATGCCAAAACACCGTCAGAGTCTCCATTGGCCATGTGGTCATGGCAATCAAAGTCATGGTCCAGACTACACATTGACCATGCTGGTCCTTTTCAAAGGAAGATTTTCCTTATTGTAGTTGATGCCCACTCCAAATGGATTGAAGCTCTCGTGGTGCCATCCTCATCCTCTAATGTAACAATTGAAGCTCTACGTACCATGTTCACACAACATGGTATAACAAGCTCCATTGTATTAGATAATGGATCGTCATTTACGAGTTCAGAGTTTCAGAACTTTTGTAAAATTAATGGCATTAAGCACGACACATCCGCCCCCGCCAAACCTGCCAGTACTGGTTAAGCCGAACGTGCTGTTCAGATCAAGAATGGTCTAAGCCACGTCAAGGAAGGCTCCATTCAATCTCGTCTAGCTCGTGTGTTGCTCAACTACCAGAACCAGACCACATCAAACCACCGGTCGCTCACCTGCCAAGCTTCTGATGGGTCGTGAGTTAACAACACGGTTATCATTAGTGCACCTGGATGTAACGGTAGAGGTTGATAATAACAAGTATCAACAGAAACGTAATCATGACCAAACGTCTGTATACCGCAACTTCCAGATCAATGATCCTGTATACATATTGAACTCCGGATGTGGAACCAAGTGGTTATCGGGCATCATTATCGATAACATCGGTGAAATGATGTTTCTTGTGAAGTTGTGTGATGGTAGATGCATACATAAACATGTTGACCAACTCAGGTTACGTCATGGGGAGCGAAACATTGAACTGGCTCAAGTGCTTTTGTCAAAACTTTTCACCCATCAATGTACCTGAACTCCTTCCTGACCCTATTCCTCTTATTGAGAAACCCACAGCAGTCTCCGGCAAGGACAGACCTCCACTAGCCCTTAGATTCTGAGATCAGCTCGTGTCTGTAAGCCTCCTGAGTGTCTTGATTTTAAAAAAAATAAGGGGGAGGGAGGATGAGATGAATTAGTAATATACGATAATGCATGTATACATGGCTGCACCGCGGTGTGGTTAAGCAGTCATGTGACCCACCCTTGTTCCGATGCTGTGTGGTGCAGTTCTGTGCCCGTTTCTGGATGAAACCTGTTGTACCCACTTCAGAGCCTTCGTCCCTGTCTATCCAGTACGTTACAGAACCACACGTTTTTATATCGTCCTCTGTGACAGTGAAAACGAAGAAGTAGCCACCAGTCATTTTATCCGATTACAGCAACCATTTTTGGGCACGTTCCGTTAGAAAGTGGCTTGCTTTACCACCTGCCAAGGACAAGGAAACATGAGGAAATTAAACACAGGTGGAGGCCATTCAGCACATCATGCCTGCACCACATCAACACCACACTCATTTATCAACCCAAGATCCAAAGAAGAAAATGCAACATACATACATACATACATACATACATACATACATACATACATTTTCTTTAATTGAGCGTTTTTTTGTCATGTTTGTGTCCCCCCCCCCCCCAATGTATTCCTCCCAAAAATTCATCCCCCAATGGGATGGGGCAGAGGCTTGGTGAAAAAAAACACCATCAACCACACAACACCCCTTGACAAGACCCCCACCAACAGCACTCCGTACACATGCACACAAACACCCGTCAATGCTTAAACTACTTAAAAGTCTTATCAACATCCCTATACCTCTCTGTCTCCATAACTTCCAGGTACCTATCCAATTCTAATTTAAACTTATCTACTGTTTCTGCTGCCACCACCTTTCCAGGGAGACAATTCCATGCATTAACTACTCTCTGAGTGAAAGTCCCCTACCTTACTACCGTCTTAACTCTCTTCTTTACTTTCAGGCTCCGGCCCCTGGTCCTATCACTGTCGACTCTGTGAATAATTCATCTACACTTATTTTATCTCCACCTTTCATCATCTAAAACATCTCCATCATATCTCCTCGTAACCGCCTCCTTTCTAGTTAGTCCGGGAGCCAACCGATCAAAATTAAAAAAAAATTGCCCGGTCTGCTATAAAATTTTTGTGTTGATTTTCATAAAGAGACACCCTTTGAGTATATGAAAACCAATGTTGGCAATGGTGAAACTCTTGCGCAACAACACAGTCAACACTTTTGCGAGCCCCCTCTGATAACAAAATGTTGGCAAAAGCGAAGATGTAGGATGGGGGTAGGGGTAATTCATATTGTCCTAAAATCATAACCACTAAACCTATATACACAAATGACCCCTCATATTAAAGAGGAGTTCATTTCCTATATCACAATTGGTGATTTAACCTACCTTCAATTGACAAGGTTATATGTCAAACAACAAAAGATTTATGTAACTCAGAAATGCTTGACTATCAATGGGGTCAGGAACAAGAACATACTTTTACATGCCATGGTTTTAAGGAAGATAAAATTAGAAATGGATTAACACAATATTGTGACATGAAACATCCTCTTCAGAGGAAGAGTCACTCTCTGAAACAACTCCACCACATGAACCTCTCTGACCAAGGCATATGCATGTCACTCAGCAAGGCACAGCAGCCTTTTTGCATGAACATCGTTTCAGACATTTGGATAATTTGCACATGCAAGACACCGTTTTGTCTATGTTTGGCTTGGCTGGCTTAGACATGAGAATTGGGACCAGTTTTCCATTGATAAGGGTTCTGCCAAATGTTGTGGCTGGGGGAAGTGCTCGGTCACTGAGATGTGCACGTCTATACAGAAGCAATTGATACAATGCTCTTAAAACAAGGAAGTAAAACGCATCTTCTGTTGCTGGCAGTGACCTAAGGTCTAATTTTGAAGAGACAAACATATGCTGCCTGAGGGTATCCAAACAGCTGAACCCTTTTTGGCCATGCAGAGCAGTCCAGTATACTCTGGCCTCATCAATGACACATTCTGTTGCTGCCATTTCACTATCTCTTCCAAAATCAACAAGGTGGGGAAGGTTTCCTATCAGTCCCAGAGAAACCTGTGCCGCTCTTCTTTTCACAGGAACACAGGCATCATCCCAACTGACTGGAAGAGGGGCCTTGTTGTCCCTCTCTGGAAAGGGAAGGGTGATCGCCAAGACTGCAAAAACTACCGAGGGGTGACGCTGCTCTCAGTGCTGGGCAAGGTCTTTGCTCGGATAATTCTTGATAGGGTTTGCCACCATCTGCTTGAGCACCAGCGTCCAGAGCAGTCAGGCTTTACACCAAAGAGGTCAACGATTGACCGTATCCTTGCACTTCGTGTCCTCACCGAACACAGACGAGAGTTTCGGCAGGGGCTGCTTGCAGCCTATGTTGATCTCTGTAAAGCGTTCGATTCAGTGAATCGGGATGTCCTCTGGAGGATTCTTGGTCTTCGTGGGGTGCCACCGAAACTGATCGATCTGATGTCTGAACTCTACTCTGGTACTGAGAGTGCTGTGAAGTGTGGTGGTACCATCTCTGACTTATTTCCAGTTGTTACTGGAGTTCGTCAGGGATGTGTACTTGCCCCCACACTTTTCAGCACTTGTATGGACTGGATTCTAGGGAGGATGTCGGAGAGATCAAGTTGCGGTGCATCGTTTGGCAATGTCAAGATCTCAGACCTTGATTTTGCAGATGATGCAGTCATCTTTGCGGAGACTTTAGACATCCTCTTGGGGGCCCTCGAGGTGCTGAATGAGGAGTCGGAGCCGTTGGGATTACGGATTTCTTGGGTCAAAACTAAGATCCAGGCTTTCGGTGACATCTTGGATGCTGCTGTCCTGTCTGTGTCTGTTTGTGGTGAGGATGTTGAGGTCGTGGAGAGATTCACTTACCTTGGCAGTGATATTCATGTCTCCGCAGGTTGTGAGCCGGAGGTCAATAGACGTCTGGGTCGGGCCTGGGGAGTCATGGATTCACTGGATCATGGGGTGTGGCGCTGCCGGTACCTGTGCTGGAGGACGAAAGTCTGAGTCTTCAGGTCCTTGGTACTTCCAGTCTTGCTCTATGGGTGCGAGACTTGGACTTTGACCAAGGATCTGAGACGGAGACTTAATTCCTTTGGTACCAGGTCTCTTCGGAGAATCCTTGGCTATCGCTGGTCGGATTTTGTGTCCAACGAGCGGTTGCTGAGAGAGACTCGGATGAGATTTGTTACCTGCATAGTCCGTGAGCGTCAGCTGCGGCTGTATGGACATGTGGCTCGTTTTCCTGACTCTGATCCTGCTCACCAGATTCTCTCAGCGAGGGAGTCTCATGAGTGGGAGGCCAGTGGGCCGACCACGTGCCTCATGGTTGCAGCAGGTTGACCATCATCTCAAGGAGATGGGGATGGGCCTGGCATCTGCCTGGGGGATGGCCAGACGGAGGCCCCTGGAGTACCGGCGGAAAGTGGACGCAGCGACGCGCTGTTCTGGCACATGCTCCCATACCTGACCTGACCTCTTCTTTTCCCCTTCTGAATGGGTAGCTCACTGTGTCACATCCACACAACACATATGTGCACAGAAGTGTAGCTGCGACATCAAGAGGATTTTCTGGTACTTCTTGCTCAACACTTCTACCAGCTCATGAATAGGTAGGTATTGATTCTGCCGTTGTATCCAGAGTTCTTGCAATGTGTTCAAGCAGCAGAAGTGATATATACACAGCATAATTATGTCTGTATCTGTTGCATGCACAACAGCTCGATGGTGATCAAGATATTCCACACAATACGCAAGATGAGCAATAATCCTTGTGTCTGCCTCTTCATGTTCTTCACAAGGTAAGTCCAGAACTGAACTTGATGCTGATGTGATGGAAAGAGTGTGACCTTTGTTTTCCATCATACCACCAAGAATGATGGTCACTCCATCCGGAATAGCTTCAGGACTCTCACAAAGGGAAGTGCCAATGAAGTTCTGAAGATTTCCTTTATTTCTTGGATTCTTCATGAATAAATTCCAGTCCGGAATTTCTAGACTCTTGGATGGTGAGAATTGTCTTGCCTGGTCTGTCTGGTTTCTCCTCTGCTGCTCATCACCCTTCAAAGTATGGCTATCATCAAAATCATACTGATCACCAATGATGTTGACACAGTTGCACATTTCAGGTTTCAACTGCAGGATACACCTGCTTGCGAAGATACAGCTGGGGAAGTTCACCAAATGTTTTCGCACCCATTTTTTGGTATTTATTTACAAATGCCATTGTGTCTACCAGATAAACTGTGTATAGGTCACTCTGTGGTAATGATGGCAGCTGTAAAACAACATCCTGCTCAGCTTCAGCAATTAGCACTGCCACGAAATCAGACTCGTTGCCTTTGCGCATTACAACCCCCTGTGCTAAGCGTGGATCAACCTCAAACAGGGATGATGGATAGTCTGTCCACTCATGGGAAAATGCAATCTGTCTTGTGACTGGGTCGGCATCTCGATAGAAACACAGCACACGTGTAGTTGCAGTCTCATCTTGATAGATCCTGATTAAACTCTGTTTCCTTGATGGGTTTGATTTCTTCTGTGAGGAGAAAGTTACCAGCTTCAGTGGTTCAATCTTAATAGAGACCACCTCTTCTGCTTTCATAATGGCTTCCATGCCCTTAGCTTGAGCATGGACCAAGTCTTTTGAAGCATCCTTCTCACCAGTTGCTCTATTGAGCAGAACCACTTGGTTGTTACACTGGAATGGGTTTATCATCTGCTGGCATATCACTTTCTTGATCTCCTCAACATGCATATGTTCTTCTGTTGCCTGCTTCTGTGTTTCTCCATGATGAGTAGATTCCTGTTGGCCTAGATTAGCCATAGACTTTATGTTCTCTGATACAGCTGTGAGAAATGGTGCTGTTTTCACATATTTATCTCGAGCAGCTGGTGCCTGAGATATGCGTTTGAACAGAGATGTCTTCCCTTCATTGTTGTATGTCTGCTCCAGGGCCATGTCACTCCAAACACCATTGAATTTTCCTTTGGGAGAGTGAACTGTGAAGTACCCAACCTGGATCCAGCAAACCTTAACCGAACTGTGTTCAATAGAGTAAGAGGATTTTGGGGGTAGGGGTAACTTTGGTTGACAAAAATGTTAATTTTCTCTTTAAAAATTGATAGAACTCAATCAAATTTGCTGTTTTAATTAGCCATGGATACCATGTTCATATCACATTAAGAGAAATTAGTATTCTAATGCAGCATCTGCCTATGATAAGAAAAGTTCTAAAGGCCATCTTCAAAAAACGTTATTTTTAAGGCATTTTTCACAAAATTATGTACTTTTACGAGGTTTACTTTCACAAAGGCAATTTTTTTTGTCATTTTACAATGCACTGATTGAATTCTTACATTTAGTTCACATTTATTTTTCATGAATGTGATTTTTTAATTTTTTTAGAAATTTTATTGACAATTGCTGTTTTATCAAATTTTTCAAATCTTCCTCAAACAAAAACGGCCGCCAAAATTTTTCGCAAGAGCTTATGAATTGCCAACATTGGTTTTCATGAACTGCAAACATATATCTAAACATCCTGGGGGTGTAAAATTTTATAGCAGAGGCTGTAAGGTCCAACCCTAAAACAGCCTCGTACACAGGTTGGCTCCCGGACTAAGTGTATAAAGCCCTGTCTCCTTCAGCTGCTCCTCATAGCTGAGTCTCACTAGACCCGGAATCAATCTCGGAGCCTTGGGCTGAACCCTCTCTGTGGCATTTATGTCCTTCCGGAACTGTGGTGACCAGAACTGTACACAATATTCTGGAAGTGGCCCTCACTAAATTCCTGTACAATGTTAACACCACCTCTTTTGATTTATAATTGATCCCCCTCCGAATACAACCTAAAACCCGATTTGCTTCACCTTGAGCTGCCCCAGTATTTATGAACGACTGTTTAATACGTTTTGGAAGGAGTATATATTCATACGAAGGTAGTTGGTAGTTACCACGTGTTTTATTGTAACAAAGCGTCGTTTTTAAAATTCATGTTAAAAAAAAGAAAATGTTTCCATCGTTCGATTTTATTTTTAATTTCGCGCCTTTTCGTGAATTCGACGAACCTCCCTCGACTCCCTCGATTTTTCTGTGTTTCCTCCTCGACCTCCCATTCCATTGGGTGTGTTCAGTTACAAGTTTCTTGTTTGATGATTCATCTCACTTGATATAATAATAATAATAATATTGATTAACATCCGTGAACCAGATTTCACTTTACTCCTGTAAATATACTCTGTACTTCCGTCAGTGGACGTTGTTCGGTGTGTTCACCTCTCCATGAGTTTCCTCACAGGCTCTTTGAAATACAATGCTGTTTCGCTCAACAATGAACCTTATGTTTTGTCGAGGCGGTGTATTGTTACGCCCGTCGTATGCAATGGCTCTGTGTGATACATGAATTATTAATTTCTTTTGAAAATCGTTTGCCCGTAAAATTAGATTATTTTGTTTAAACAGTATTTAAAAAGTACCCCTGCTACAATTGGCCCCCGTGATGGGAAGGAATCTGTTTGATTTGTTCATTCTCTTTTTTGTTTTTTAATGACGTCATAGAACCAACATCAGGTTTGTGGCGGCGAACCTGAAGGGATTGTTTGTTCATGTGAGCTGTTTGGTTTTGTATCATTTTATTTAAAATATAAATATTCGTTGTTTTTTTTGTTTGTTTATTTTTTTTTTACCTTGTAACTGTATTTGTTGTTGGCGCTTCTCAAATTCATGGTGCGATCGAGCTGAAGATTGTCTGAGTAACAGTAAGATTACTTTTTTATTGATTGTAAACTGATTTATTCCTTGATTTCTTTAGCTTCTGGTCATGAACACGTTTTGTTTCTCCAGCTTCATACAAAAGAAAATCTTGTACCAAGTTAACGTTGATTATCTAAACACGTATACTGTTACCACGAGCAGAGCAGGGGCCTGAGGAGATTCCACGCAATATAAATCATCCTCCTTCACCCTCTCCCCTCTCTCGCTCCATTCTCACACTCTCTCCCCTCCCCCTTCCACACTCTCCCTCCCCCTTCCACACTCTCCCTCCCCTTCCACACTCTCCCTCCCCTTCCACACTCTCCCTCCCCCTTCCACACTCTCCCCTCCCTTCCACACTCTCTCCCCTCCCTTCCACACTCTCTCCCCTCCCTTCCACACTCTCTCCCCTCCCTTCCACACTCTCTCCCTCCCTTCCACACTCTCTCCCCTCCCTTCCACACTCTCTCCCCTCCCTTCCACACTCTCTCCCCTCCCTTCCACACTCTCTCCCTCCCTTCCACACTCTCTCCCCTCCCTTCCACACTCTCTCCCTCCCTTCCACACTCTCTACCCCCTTCCACACTCTCTACCCCCTTCCACGCTCCCCCTTCCACGCTCCCCCTTCCACGCTCCCCCTTCCACGCTCCCCCCTCCACGCTCCCCCCTCCACGCTCCCCCTCCACGCTCCCCCCTCCACGCTCCCCCTCCACGCTCCCCCTCCACGCTCCCCCTCCACGCTCCCCCCTCCACGCTCCCCCTCCACGCTCCCCCCTCCACGCTCCCCCTCCACGCTCCCCCTCCACGCTCCCCCTCCACGCTCCCCCTCCACGCTCTCCCCTTTTACGCTCCCCCTCCACACTCTCCGCCCCCCTTCCACACTCTCTGCCCCCTTCCACACTCTCCCCCCTTTCCACACTCTTATTCCCCCCTTCCACACTCTTATTCCCCCCCCACCCTTCAACACTTCCCCCCCTTACACTCCCCCTCCCTGCTGCCAGGAAGAGCTGATTGAGAGGTGTATGTGTATGTTTACTTATTGTCTGTATGTCACCATTTCTCTCAGAAATGGCCGAACGGTTCTTTGTCAAACTTTCAGAGGTTCATCAGTGTCAGGAGTGTTTTAGGCAAAAAAGCAAAGAAATGTAAAAAAAAATTTAAGGTTGGATTTTGTTTTGTCATCGTGCCGAAACCTCTGTCGTGATGGGAAAGGTGATATTAAATGATACCCTACCCCATTCCTTAGTGGGTGTAAGGAAGTGTGTTAGCACCCTCCCCCCACCCCCAAAAAAAAACAATTTTGGAAATTTTTTTTTCTTCGTTTCTTCAGGATGAGAACAGCACCGGGCAAGTGTGTGTGTGTGTGTGTGTGTGTGTGTGTGTGTGTGTGTGTGTGTGTGTGTGTGTGTGTGTGTGTGTGTGTGTGTGTGTGTGTTTTTACACATTGTGAGCAATAACCAAAAGAGTTGCATTTCAATCACTATAGGGCAGCGTTACATTAAATCATGTCCAGATTAGAAAGCTTGTCCGCCATCGTTTCGGGCAAAATTGCATCTGAAGTAGTTGAAATGAAAGATGCCGGTAAGCTGTGCTTGCTAATGTTGTACCAACCGAAGGGGGAGAAACAGTGGCATTTCCTTTCATAAGTGAGTAGTATGGTGGAGGACATAACGTCAAACGATAATGAGTTAGTCATACTTTACTACTCGACCATGACCATGTTAAAGTTAACCGTAGTCGAGACTGACGAACATCAACATTGTTTATAGTGGGGCGGCTTAGCCCAAATATTCAACAGAATTGTGCATTTTGTGATACAAGCACCAAATTTGGCACAAATGTACATTAATATGTTGCGAACATTTTCAGATATTGGGCCACTTGAAATTCTCTCTTTATGTCCGCCATATTGGATTTCAAAATGGCCGCCACTTGAAATCTACATTTGCTATTATCTCTGGACGTAATGCAGCTATTCACTTGATTCTGGTATCTAAATGTATGTTTTTGGGGGCAAGGAATCCAATGGTACCATTTTCAACTTCATATTATCTATCACAGTCTGTTATATAATTTTATTTGGAAATTATCTCGGCAAATATTGGATTCAATACAATACTTTGAAAAGAATGTCTTAGTTCTGTAAATATAAATAAAAAAAACTATACTAAATCGCTAGTAACAACTCAGACAAGCTCATATATATACTGGCAGTCTAAAATATAAATTCATATCCCATTAGGAAACAAAGTGACCCATTCATTTGTGTTTTTCTATGCATATTTTATGTAACATTACATTCATATTGTCAATAAATACCAAACATGCATAATCCCCTTTTCCTAGACCCTTTTAGCCATCTTTTGTGTTTCTAGAGTGCAGAAATTTCTTGTTTCGGCTTCCATCGGTCTTGTTTCCTTAACAATGCACTGTAGCATGTCTTTAACAATGTTTACAAACATGACTCCACTACATGTCTTTAATCACAGCCCTGACCCAAATAAAAGAGTAGAGAGGCTGCATGTGTGTTGACCCACATCAACTGTGTTCTTTGTGTGTGGCTGTGTTTAAATCACCTTGTGACTCCACATAAATGAGTTAATTACATACAATCTGGGCTCAGCTAGACAACATTGTGTGGTCAGCAATGAAGACAAGAGTCTGAATTACATGTATGTAAAAGACCTTGTGAACCAGTGAAGCAAATACACGGGTAAGCATGAATTAAATCTAGGGCGTGATATAATTTCCATGATGTTTACCTCTACACTCAATGGTGGAAGGAGGTAATGTTTTGATCCCAGCTTGTCTGTATGTCTGTTTGTCTGTTAGTCCACAAAATTCCAGACAAAGCTTGTAGTAGTGGTAGTGGTGATAACAGAAATTGTTATATAGAATTGAACTTATATTATTATTATTATATGCAGAAAATAACTTCATTTCTATATGCCCTGCAGTGGACAGGTTAATTGGTTTATGCACTGAAGGGGTCACCCTGGTGTGCACTGCTGTGTTCTGCCTCACTGATTTGTTCAGGTATGATGTACTCAGCACAAGCTTACCTGATACACATGTGTGCTGGCTAAAACCACTTGTCTGGTGGGCACGACAGAGGCAGGTTGTCTAATAGCCAACCTGGTCTTACTTTTGGGATGGGAACCAACACTGGAGACTGCAAACAGCAGACACACGTCATCATGATCAGACGCCAAGTGTACAGGCCTCATTTGTGAAAGATGTTCGCTCTCTCGTCGGTGTCATAGAGGAGATGGGCAACCCATTCGACGAGGAGAGTCAGGATGTAGTCAAACTGGACACAAAGGAGATCGCAGATCCTGCTGCTGTGGAGACTGTGATGAATGCCAAGAGGATTGGCCAAGAGCAGTTCGAGGCTTTCACCAGAGAGTGTCTGTTGGACAGAACAAAGGCAGTGGACGCACCCATTCCTCGTAACAAGCTGAAGGTGTTCAGCACTTTCACTCCAAGAAGCCAGAGCATAGGTCAGCAACAGCTCGCCTCTATCAAGAATGACCGTGAACTCTTCGTACACCTGTACATTGGCTGCCAGACGAGGGATGGAAACCTTGAGGAGTTCTTTTGTCACGAGAATCAGGCATGTCCTCCTGCATTGTCTGATGGTGGAAGCCTCTGCACTGGTACCAAGAGTGATCTCCTCACATGCTTGGAAGAAGTCTCCGACGCAAAGACAGAGACTCCTGTCACGATCTGTATTGTGCTTGATGGAGCAGCCATCATCCAGATGCTGAAGCCGGCTGCATCAAAGACCTTTGAAGAGTATGCACAACAGATCTTCATCCCATATATGTCCACGAAGCTGCAAACAGTGTCACACCTGGATCTGGTCTGGGATACTTACCTTGCTGATTCACTGAAAGGTAGTACACGTGCAAAGCGGGGACAAGGTGTGCGGAGACGTGTGGTGGTTGCCGCAGCCATACCAGGAAACTGGCAGAACTTCCTACGAGTGGACAGCAACAAGACCGAGCTGTTCAGGTTCCTCTCAGCAGCTCTCATGGAATGGTTTGACCAGGAGGACAAGCAACTCGTCATTACTGATGGAGAGGCAGTGCTCAGCAAGCCACTACTGCCAGATCTGACCTCACTCGCCCCATGTAACCATGAAGAAGCTGACAGTCGGATGTTGCTGCATGCATCTCACGCAGTCCAGCATGGACACCATGCAATACTCATCCGGACTGTAGACACCGATGTTGTGGTGCTGGCAGTGTCCCTGGCACAAGAGTTGCAACCAGAAGACAAACTGTAGCTGGCATTCGGAACAGGCCAGAGTTTCCGATACCGAGCAGCACACGAAATAGCAGCTGGATTGGGACGAGAGAAGGCTCGTGCACTGCCAATGTTCCACGCTCTAACTGGATGCGACACTGTGTCTTGTTTTCATAGACATGGCAAGAAGACTGCGTGGGCAGTCTGGACGGTACTGCCAGAACTCACTGAGGTGCTGCTGCTGCTGCTGTCCTCTGCACCTCGTGACATACCAGAAGATGCAATGTGCATCATCGAGAGGTTCGTGATCCTGTTGTATGATCGAACCAGCAAATGCACAGACATTGACAAGGCCAGGAGGAAACTCTTCGCAAGGAAGAACAATGTGCAGCTCATCCCTCCAACGAAGGCAGCTCTGGAGGAACATGTCAAGAGGGCAGTGTATCAAGGTGGACATGTGTGGGGTCAGATACTGCTGCCAGCACCAGAGCTCCCTCCACCAAGCAACTGGGGTTGGTCAAGGACTGGAGAAGGACAGTACACACCTTACTGGACCAGGCTAACTGAGGCAGCTCACAGCTGCATTGAGCTGGTTTCTTGCAAGTGCAAGAAAGGGTGTGTGAGGCGCTGCAAGTGCAAAAAGGCTGCCCTTCAGTGCACAGCCCTCTGTGTGTGTGAAGGGGACTGCACATGACGAGTCAACAACATACATGTACTTGTGGCAATGCTGAACTTGTTAACATGACACTGTTTATGTACACATATCTTCAGTACCGGTATGTACCTAGCCTCAGATACCAGTACACCTAGCCTCAAATACTAGACCATGTAGCATGTCAGTATTATACCGAAGACATTTACAGAACTAAGACATTCTTTTCAAAGTATTGTGTTGAATCCAATATTTGCTGAGATAATTTCCAAATAAAATTATATAACAGACTGTGATAGATAATATTAAGTTGAAAATGGTACCATTGGATTCCTTGCCCCCAAAAACATACATTTAGATACCAGATTCAAGTCAATAGCTGCATTACGTCCAGAGATAATAGCAAATGTAGATTTCAAGTGGCGGCCATTTTGAAATCCAATATGGCGGACATAAAGAGAGAATTTCAAGTGGCCCAATATCTGAAAATGTTCGCAACATATTAATGTACATTTGTGCCAAATTTGGTGCTTGTATCACAAAATGCAAAACAGGTTTGCTATGCTGCTACACTATTAATCCAAACAATCGACGAGTTGGTTAAATCATGCATCGGTTCATCATTGAAGTGAATAATCGAAGAAATAAAAACGAGTTTCATTTACTGAGTGAAGAGTCAGACGAATTTTACATAACATAACATGTTTATTTATTAACATAACATAATTTATTAACATAACATGAATGTAAGTAAGTATGTGGGCTTGGTGGGGTCCCATTTATTGTGCTGTGTTCATCGCACTGTTTGTGATCCTTTCAGTGTGAGCAAGTTTTCGGTCATAAATATATTCATAATTAGCAGGGTTACCCGGTGGGGTGGAGGGGGGCCTGCCATAATTAATCATCTCATAATTACTACCTAAAATTGAGTGTGATCATCCCATCACACAATGTCAGATATGATTTTACATTGAGCATTTCACAGAGAATCACTAGGTTATTGGATTTGATGAAACCCATGATTTAATTAATAATTTACAAACTTTCCTTCATTCCCACTACTGCGTACTATACTGGACCTTTAACAGAGAATGTAAATACATTTAATGTGAAAAAGGTAGGGAGACGGTCAACTGGAAGGGCACTGTAGAATGCACACCTCCGCCATGTAATGTCTGATCCACAAGAACATATATGACCCAATACATTTTTGAAATATCATGCTTTATTGTTTTTGGCCCTATCTCTCAATGGTGAAGAATCACTTTATAAATTAAATAATTCTCGTATCCGGATCCGGATTTGGATCTTCACCAAAATGGAATCGATTCGTCCTTGCAACACACCCAACCTGCCCACCAAGTTTCATCAGAATCCATCCACAACTTTTTGAGATATCGTGCTATGTATAGTTTTTGGCCCTGTCTCTCAATGGTGAAGAATCACTTTAAAAATTCTAGTAGTCTGATCCGGATCCGCATCTTCACCAAAACCTAATCATTTCGTCCTTGTTACACACCCAACCTGTCCACAAAATTTCATCCGGATCCGTCCACAACTTTTTGAGATATCCTGTACACAAACAGACAAATGGGTGAAAACATAACCTCCTTCACCTTCGGTGGCGGAGGTAACAAGTAGATTCGAGCAAAGCCTTTCCACAGAGTTTTCATGTGAAAACACAGAAGCACATCCGCGTTCTCCGAGCTCGGTTGCCTGGAATGGTGATGGCAGACAAGCTTTCTCATGGTGCCATCTGATTTGTACGTGCTGAATGAGGAGCGCACAGTCGAGTTGGTGGATGTAAGTCCATGGCAATAACGAACCTTGCTACCCCATTGTCTTGGGTTGCTCACCTGCATTTGATTTTTCATTTTATTTTTTTCATTACCCTCGCCAAAGGAGACGTTGTTGCATTTGCGTTTGTTTGTTGCTTGTAAAATCGAAGACTTTTCAAGTATACTGGTCAGTCAATTTTGTTATTCTGTCTGTCTGTCAATTGCCAAGAGGTCACAATTTAAAACAGATCTTCTCAAAACTTCACTAAGTAGTAGAGGTAGTCTCAACTGAGAAGCCGATCCATTTTGAGGTCAGATTTCTAAAATCGTCATTTTTCATCCGATTGACTAGAAATTTGAACAGCAATTGCATAGTACATCACTGAATTGGGACCCCAAACTATTTTTGATATAAAAAGGTCTAAGGTCAACTCAAGGTCAAACTTCTAAAATCATCAAATTACATCCTATTAACTTGAAAGTTGAACAGGATTTTCATACTCCATCACTGAATTGGGAAAGCAACTATTTTTGAGGTCAAAACGTTAACTCGAGGTCAAATTTCTAAAATCAGCAATTTCCATCTGAAAAATCATCAATTTTTATCCTATTGTCAATTTTAATCTTAATGAAATGGACAATTTGATGTATCCATTGCAACCTTTGGAGAGGGGGTGGATTTTGCAAGTATCGTGCTCTATACATCTTTTTCTTGTTTGTTTGTCCGCACAGAACTTTAGTGTTTTTCTCCGCAACCGCTTTTTGGATTGAGATAAAATTTTCACCACTGGTGCGACTTCTCATGTAGAATGTTTCAATGATAATTTTGACATCATATGTCACATGGTGTGGCAGCTATGTTGGAAAAACAGAAAAACTTTGGATCTCTGTATCTGAAACCGAACCAAAGAAAAAAATTGAAACTTGGCACATAGCAAGTACTCCTCATGGGGAATGTGTAATTTTTTTTAATGTCATTGGTGCCTTTCATTATGACATCATAATTGCAAATGTAGAACGCTACATCTGATCAGTATGAACATTTTTGAGGGTCATCTATGGATAAAATAGTGCACAGAAAAATAAAATCGATGGCGTCATCGGTCACGTGATTTGGCAGCCTTTTTTTTTTGTTATCCTTCAAAAATCTTCTCTGAAGTGGCTGAACAGATCAAGGCGAAACTTTACATGTATGACTGCCTATCAATGAGGAACAAAAGTTTCACACATATGACATCATAGGTCACATGGTTTTCAGCCATATTGGATTTACCCGAAAACCTATAAAAAAAATATTCTCCCGAACGGCTGGACGGATCGAGGGGAAACTTCATACAAATATTCTCCTCGCCATGGGTGTACAAGTTTGTTGAAGAATAATTGATAGGTCACATGGTTTGACAGCCATATTGGATTAAAGAAAAAGATGAAATAATGTTTTCTCTGGAACAGCTTAATCAATCGACGAGAAACTTTATAAATGTGATCTAGTATTGATGGGGAATACGTTTTAAATTTCAACTTGATTGGACGCATGGTCTGGCAGGCAGAATTTTTTTTTTTTTGATCTGGGTTCTTTTTGATTTTTTTTGTTGTTTTGAATAAGGCTCACTTGGCTGTGCTTGGATGGGTTTGAGGGTAGTGGAGTAGCAGCTGAAATGCGAATCCTATCCAGGTTACTCCTGATGACTCCATCTTTGCTTTTTGCTTGTTTGGGTTCCTTCTGATAATTTCAATGCAGGACTGTACCTATTTGGTCTTCCATTTGATTAATTTTAATCCCATTCTAAATTAATTTGAATAATAATTTAAAAAAATTATGGGTCAGGGTCATGTGTCTGATCAAAGCGGGGTTGCATCAAAGCGGGACGTCTTGGAACCCGGTCATCACTGCCAGCAGTTATAATGTGGAGGTTCTAATTATGTCTCGTTAATTACGTAACTCACCAGTACAGAAATGTCACACAAAATACACCACAGAAAACAAGTCTTGGTGAGGGTCTGCGATCTCTGATTGCTCTTATTCTTGTTTATTTATATTTTCATTTACGGATGCTTTCCGACAGTTCTGTGATTTCTCTTTCCTGGTGTGTCGACTTTGAAGTCCGTTGGCACACTAAATTACCGTGCTTTCCCATTGTCTCAGGTCACTCACCTGCATTTATTTATGTTTTCATTTATGGATGTTGTCCGACGATTCTGTAATTTTTTTTTCTCCAGCTTCGATGTCCATCGGCACACAATTTCAGCTTTCTATATTACCCGGAAGGTACCGATCTTTAATATCAGTCAGTGAATCAGTGGTTAGAAAGAGCTTTACATATAAGGTTTTTAAAAATTTTTATTTTTAAAGAAGACTAAGGTGCTTCTAGCCAAAAATAAAACTATATCTACTCCACTAATGAGACGATAAGTGAGAGCAGACCCGTTCTTATTGCTCAAATGAGCGGAGTAGATTTAGTTTTACTTTTGGTTGGAAGCACCTTCTTCTTTTAAAGTGTGTAATCCCAACAACCCCTATTTTCTCAAATACCTGTATGTTAAACTTAAAAGTAGGTGAATGAAAATCTTTAATGTCAATGGTATGGGAAACACCAAGGCCCCAGGCTGCTGAAGGTATTTAGAGGCTCTCTCATGCATTCTCAGCCATTTTAGGCATGAAAGTGCATGTTTCAAACTCCTGATATTTATTGGTGTGAATTCATGAATGTTATGGTATGTGGACAATGCATTTAAATCATTCACTCAATCAAGTATTAATCATTATCAGAATAGTTTATGCCATTAAATTACTTTCAAGAGCAAAGTTTTTTTTTTTTTTTTTTTTTTTTTTTTTTCTCCACACCTTCACCACCTACCAAAGCAGTCACCAAACACCCTGGACACTTTTACACCACCACTAATTGTGGTGAGTGCATCGGCCACTTGATTTATTGAAGAAGTTAGTTTTCTCAATTCCAGGTTTATTATTGTGGAACCTCCTCGCTCTGCTCTAGACATGTACCAATCCGCTCGATCTTCTCCAGGCGTGCACCATCGCCAAGCGCGCGCCCCGCGCCTTCCCGCCAAGCGCGCGTCGCGCGCCCCTCGCCTTCCCGCCAAGCGCGCGCCGCGCGCCCCGCGCGCCCCGCGCCAGCGCGCGCGCCGCCAGCGCGCGCCCGCGCCTTCCGCCAGCGCGCGCCCCCGCGCCTTCCGCCAGCGCGCGCCGCGCCTTCCCGCCAACCGCGCGCCGCGCGCCCCTCGCCTTCCCGCCAAGCGCGCGCCGCGCGCCCCTCGCCTTCCCGCCAAGCGCGCGCCGCGCGCCCCTCGCCTTCCCGCCAAGCGCGCGCCGCGCGCCCCTCGCCTTCCCGCCAAGCGCGCGCCGCGCGCCCCTCGCCTTCCGCCAGCGCGCGCCGCGCGCCCTCGCCTTCCGCCAGCGCGCGCGCGCGCGCGCCCTCGCCTTCCGCCAGCGCGCGCCGCCGCGCGCCCTCGCCTTCCGCCAGCGCGCGCCGCGCCCTGCGCCTTCCGCCAGCGCGCGCCGCGCGCCCTCGCCTTCCCGCCAGCGCGCCGCGCGCCTCGCCTTCCGCCAGCGCGCGCCGCGCCGCCTGCGCGCCGCCTTCCGCCAGCGCGCCTTCCGCCAGCCTTCCGCCCCGCGCGCGCCGCGCGCCCCTCGCCTTCCCGCCAAGCGCGCGCCGCGCGCCCCTCGCCTTCCCGCCAAGCGCGCGCCGCGCGCCCCTCGCCTTCCCGCCAAGCGCGCGCCGCGCGCCCCTCGCCTTCCCGCCAAGCGCGCGCCGCGCGCCCCTCGCCTTCCCGCCAAGCGCGCGCCGCGCGCCCCTCGCCTTCCCGCCAAGCGCGCGCCCCTCGCCTTCCCGCCAAGCGCGCGCCCCTCGCCTTCCCGCCAAGCGCACCGCTCACTTCACTTTCTCGAAGCACCCCCTTCAGTGGTAATCTACTCTCTTCTCCTCTCTCTCTCTGCCTGTTCTCGGGGTGTGGCCTCCTCGCCTCCAAACCTGGGAAGGCGCGGCTTCTCCTGTTATTGTTTCAGGGGCTCGGTCCATAGCTTATGGCCATACTTGGAAGATAAAACATAGGGAAAATCACAGAGGGTAATCCTGTACAGGGGAACTTATCTTTACTCCCTCAGCTAATTAACACCGCACCACCCCTTGTCTGGTGACGCGTAACACTTAAGCTGATGGACTCCTTGACTTAAATACATTGAGATGCTTCGACCCGTCCACGGACCATGCTGCACTACACAATCCTATCTGTACTATTAAATCATTTCATATACCCCCAAAACCATAACAATACTGATTCCATGTGAACCCAGCAAACACTGCATTTTTGATTATGATCAATTATCGTGACAAATATCAATTTATATGCAACCTGATATTACATTTATCAAGAGAAGTGGTACAATATGCTAATTTGTAATGGTTCCTTAAATTGCAGTTGCAAAATGATGAAATAGGATTTTTTTTGGTTGATATACAAAAATAGCCAGCTGTACTGCTTTAAACAGGTGTATGTGTACCACCGCCGGCCTTTATGGAGAGCCTAGCTGTAGTCATCCTTCTGTCTCAACAGCAAGTCCCAGCTTGATCTTTATCGATTACAATGTCAATCCACACCATACACTTGTCTACACTGCACATCAGGGACACACCACTTGCTTGGACTGGCCTGCACGATCGATTTCAGAAATTGAATCTGATCAAACATTCTTGGGAGGCATGTTTGTGGTCAAAGTCTGACCACATTCTCTGTCTCGACTGCAAATGCCATTGTCAAAGAATGGTTCAACACTCCCGAATGAGAGTTGGATCGTTTGACGATGTGCGTGAGCTTGTATCAGGGTCAACGGTGTTCGCATGTGTTATTAAAGCCATTTCTACCTTCGTAAACTTGTATTCGTTAATTTGTAGGCTGGCATTGTTGCCAATTTGCTACTAATTTGAGACAACCATGTTGTTTTTGTGTAACATCTTAACTCTGGCTTTCACTGACATGTTGGTTTATGGAGTGTACACCTCAGTGTGCTGATCATCTTCAACCAGAATATGAATGTGTTTGAACTTTCTTTGTTCCTATCCTGTCTGTTTTTGTTTGAACTTTATCCTGTCTTTGTTCCGAAAAATGTTTTTCTGAGCAATATATACATAAGAAATTCAACATAAAATCCTGTGATGTTCATTATCCTTGTTTAGTAGCTTTGTGGGCTGTTGACAGCAATAATATTATACGTGGGCTCTTTCCTTTCAATACCACAGCTTTCTCTGGAGGACTTGGCTGATTCTACTTGAGGCTGTCATGTGGGGTGTTTTGAGTGTACCACGGCTGCCCTTGTTCATCACCACATTGAGTGCTGTCGCTGGGCTTCTTTATCTGTGGAACTTTATTCGCTCAAGGCGGAAGAACCAAGCTGTGCAGAACTTTAAAGTGTCTTTGGCAGTTCCATGTGTAGAAATCCAAACTGTCAAGCCTGGTGAGGAGTTTACCCAAGACTTAAAACTGCACTCTACTGTTGGAGCCATGAAATTTCTTAAAACCTCTGCAGTGCTTGTGAACTCTGTCAAGGATTGGGAGATTGCTCTGGTGAAGCTACATCAAGAACTTGATGCATCACAGCAAAGAGTGTTGGGAATAGATTGTGAATGGGTATGTACTGTATATGTACAGCAGGGCTGCGTTGGGTATGTTGTGTGCTGTTTATCCTGTATCTACCATGACTCTTCTCATCTGATCGTTTCCCACCACCCAATGATTGCAAAACTACTTGTAAGGTTACTACACAAAGTTACTTCCATCCTATCTGCTGTCTTCTTCAAACTAACTCTTCAAGAATCCTTGCCCGGTAAAGCGTGATGCAGCGTCTTTCACACAACCTTATTTTACACGTTACATTATTTTGTCGCGCCTGTTTGTCCTTAATGATATCCTTAAAAACAGTTTCCTGTTAGGCATGATTTTCAATTTTGTTTCACTACCAGGCAGGCAAAGGGGGGGGGGGGCAACCCTACCTAAGTACCTAAGTACCTGCGCGGATGTTCGACCGGGCGATCGTACCTCGCCGCAGGCCGACTCCGGACACGAACCGCTTAAGCGGTCCGTTCCGTGCTATCGGGATAATTGAGCGGTGTTATCGTCGGCCTCAACGGTTCCGATTAATTATCGGGCGCTTTAAGCCCACTACTAACCCTTTACGTGAAGCAAGATGGAGATTCAAACGAAGGAAAGGACGCAGCGAAACGGGGAACAATTCAACATAATGCACATTTATTATCCAGCTCACGAAAAGCACACATAGTCAAACAGTCAGAATGCACATATATCAATTTAAAACAAAAACAACAATGCAGAGCTACGACCGAATACGCGAACACACGGCAACACTTATACAGTTTTGCTTCACAGACGGCGCCGACACACATTTACTCAAAAGCAAAGGAAAGAAGCCACCCTCATAGGCAAGGGGGCAGACGGGCCTGTAGGCCAATATGTGCGCGGGACCTGAAGGAGCGGTCAGGTCCGCGAGACCGGGTGGGTCCTACCCGCGTCCTCGTGACGAGCCGCAAATGTGGCTGGCCGGCGGTGCCTCGACTTCGTGCTCCTTCGCGGGTTTCGTTGGCACCGCTTGGAGTGGGGTGGGAATGGGGCCCCCTTTTTGCACTATCTCAGCGCGGGGGAAAGGGGGAAATTGTTGATGTCCTGGGGGAGGAGAATGGCTGGCTGGCTGGCTTGGGTCCTGCGACGAGCGATCCCACCGCGACCTCGTCGCTGACCGCCGTCTTCCTTGCCTCGGACCCGAGCTCCTTGGCCTCCTCCCACAATTCTCCTCAGCCGACTGCAGAAACCACCTTGATGCCTTCGTTTCCCGACTCCACTCCACTCTCCAACCCGACTTGACTGCCAAAACTCTCTGCCTTCAAAACTCTCTGCTCTTAAACTCCTTTTCTGCCAAAACTCTCCGTGTGCTCGGCGTTTTATAGGCCGGCGGGAGAACCCATATGCAAATTTCCGGATCAGGATGAGCTCGGGGGGCGGAGCCACGCTCGCCCATTGGACGGAGGAAAAGTGGGCGTGAAACTCCCCTGATCCTAGAATTTGCATATTTCGATTTCACACGGAAGCGCCTGGAGGCAGGGCCAAGCCGCTCCGCGCTTGCTGATTGGATGGATCAGAAGTGGGCGTGTCGCATTCCTGATCCGAATTTTCCCTCAGAAAGGCCGCTATTTGCACTCGCGACTCGGTGCGTATCGCTTGAACGAGCCCATGACAGCCCGACGCTCAGGGTTCACAGGTGATGCGTGAATGGCCGTAGAAGGAGAGAGGTGAGGGTGGTGGAGGGTTTTTGGTGGTGGTTTGATGGTTATGGCGGTTGATTCAAAATAAAGATAGAACAGAAAAACGCCTAACTCAAAGCATCGCAGCCCAAATGA
>NC_140975.1:36177863-36197863 GCF_056783735.1 Eptatretus burgeri
GTCCAGGAACAGATTAATTCACTCCATTATTTCTTATTGGGAAAATAGTTTGGGAATCAAACTTTTTGCAATCCGAACAGCTTCCTGGAACGAATTCAATTCGGATTCTGGGGGCACCACGTACTGGTATATTTCGAACTGTTATATTTTTATTTCAGTAAAAAAAGAAGGTATATACCCACTCGTTACCGTCCGTCTGGCCCCCTCTGCGTTCGCCTTAGGGCCCCCCTGCGGTCGCCTTGCGGGCACCTTGAGGCTACCTTGCGTCTGCCTTGAAAATTCTATGGCCACCGCAGGGACGCCCTAAGGTCACCGTGTGGCATCAAATCAAAAACCGTACGGCACCCCCACGTTTTCGGTCTCCACAATTTCTAAATACGCCGTGCAGCTCCCCAAAAAATAAAAACATTTGTGACTGCTACATTGTGTGACCATGGAAATACTGCGGCCGCCGTATAATTGCTTGTGGCCATAGATTTTGGAGACCCCACGGCCGCCGTGGCAAATGTGACTTAGGCCTTAACAAAGAGAGGTGTAATGTGTTTCAGCTATATTTTGGTGCTTGTGGTGCAATGTGTGAAATGAATGTTCCATTTGTGTAGGTTTCTCACAATGGGTGGACAAGTCCTGTGTCATTGCTGCAGCTTGCGGGTCCACGAGGCTTCTGTGTCATAGTTAGACTGCCACATATCAAAAATGATCTCGTGCAATCTAATGATGGCACACCATCTGACAATTTGCCACTGGACATGAAACCTGACAGTGAGCTGGCAGTCAGGAGCTCACTTCCCACATCCCTGTGTAACCTCCTCGGAGATGACATGGTGCTGAAGACAGGTGTGGGGGTGTGGGAGGATGCTGCCAGGTTGGAAAGAGACTATGGACTCTTGGTGGCAGGCTGCGTGGACCTTCGGCATGTTGCAGTGAGGTGTGGAGCCAAAAGACCGATGGGTGTGGCTTGAAATGGAAAGTGAAAAGATGAAAGTCACTTTGTCATTATGTTCTGTGCTTTTCTCTAATTCCAGCAAAAATGCTGTTTTACCTAATCTGCAAAGTTTGATAAAACTAGAGGTCATAGAACACGTTACCCTCACGCTGTCTTAAGAAAAAAGGATGTGGGTGTGGTTGACGAGTGGAAACTTTGATTGGTCAAGACGATGTAAAATGCCCTATTCTGTCCAAGTACTGCAAAACGGAAGGGTTTTGAAAGTGCCAAAAAGGCGATTTGTGTTCAAGTATATAATTCAATTGAAATAAAATAAAGATTTTAAAGGTCATCGGAAAAAAAAAAAAAATTCTTGAAGTCTAGCACCGTTGATGTAGTCTTATGCACCACCTTATTAAACACATTACATTTGTTTTTCGTGTTTTTGTGTCCTTGAAAACGAGGTTTTCTATTTGGAATGATTTTCAATTTTGTTTGACTGCCAGACAAGATTAAAAAAATTATTTCACTGCTCTGCACATGTGCGATCGGTACAAATTCAGAGCCAAGGTAATGCTGAACTACAGGTTTGTTTTCCGATTCATGTTCTAAATATAACATTCAATTGAAATTAAGTTGTTCCTCAATCATAAACTAACGTTTTGAGATAGAAGGTCAGACAGACAGAAAGTGAACTCTCTCTCTCTCTCTCTCTCTCTCTCTCTCTCTCTCTCTCTCTCTCTCTCTCTCTCTCTCTGTCTCTGTCTCTGTCTCTGTCTCTGTCTCTGTCTGTCTCTGTCTCTGTCTCTGTCTCTGTCTCTGTCTCTGTCTCTGTCTCTGTCTCTGTCTCTGTCTCTGTCTCTGTCTCTCCATCTCTCTGTCTCTCCATGTCTCTGTCTCTGTCTCTGTCTCTGTCTCTGTCTCTCCATCTCTCTGTCTCTGTCTCTCCATCTCTCTGTCTCTGTCTCTGTCTCTCCATCTCTCTGTCTCTGTCTCTGTCTCTCCATCTCTCTGTCTCTGTCTCTGTCTCTCCATCTCTCTGTCTCTGTCTCTGTCTCTCCATCTCTCTGTCTCTGTCTCTGTCTCTCCATCTCTCTGTCTCTGTCTCTGTCTCTCCATCTCTCTGTCTCTGTCTCTGTCTCTCCATCTCTCTGTCTCTGTCTCTGTCTCTCCATCTCTCTGTCTCTGTCTCTGTCTCTCCATCTCTCTGTCTCTGTCTCTGTCTCTCCATCTCTCTGTCTCTGTCTCTCCATCTCTCTGTCTCTGTCTCTCCATCTCTCTCTCTCTCCATCTCTCTCTCTCTCTCCAACCTCTCTCTCTCTCTCCAACCTCTCTCTCTCTCTCCAACCTCTCTCTCTCTCTCTCTCCAACCTCTCTCTCTCTCTCTCTCCAACCTCTCTCTCTCTCTCTCAACCTCTCTCTCTCTCTCTCTCTCCAACCTCTCTCTCTCTCTCTCCAACCTCTCTCTCTCTCTCTCTCTCTCCAATCTCTCTCTCTCTCTCTCTCTCCAACCTCTCTCTCCAACCTCTCTCTCCAACCTCTCTCTCCAACCTCTCTCTCTCTCTCTCTCTCTCTCCAACCTCTCTCTCTCTCTCTCTCTCTCTCCCACCTCTCTCTCTCTCTCTCTCTCCAACCTCTCTCTCTCTCTCTCTCTCCACCCTCTCTCTCTCTCTCTCTCTCTCTCTCTCTCCAACCTCTCTCTCTCTCCTACCTCTCTCTCTCTCCAACCTCTCTCTCTCTCCAACCTCTCTCTCTCTCTCTCTCTCTCCAACCTCTCTCTCTCTCTCTCTCTCTCCAACCTCTCTCTCTCTCTCTCTCTCTCCAACCTCTCTCTCTCTCTCTCTCTCTCTCTCTCTCTCTCCAACCTCTCTCTCTCTCTCTCAATCTCTCTCTCTCTCTCCAACCTCTCTCTCTCTCCAACCTCTCTCTCTCCAACCTCTCTCTCTCTCTCTCCAACCTCTCTCTCTCTCTCCAACCTCTCTCTCTCTCTCTCCAACCTCTCTCTCTCTCTCTCCAACCTCTCTCTCTCTCTCTCTCTCTCCAACCTCTCTCTCTCTCTCTCTCTCTCTCTCTCTCTCTCTCTCTCTCTCTCTCTCTCTCCAACCTCTCTCTCTCTCTCTCTCTCCAACCTCTCTCTCTCTCTCTCTCCAACCTCTCTCTCTCCATCCTCTCTCTCTCTCTCCATCCTCTCTCTCTCCATCCTCTCTCTCTCTCTCTCTCTCTCTCTCTCTGAAAGGTCCATCTAGCAAACCCTCCCCATCAACCTATTTGACAAACCTCGCAAAGAAGTTCAGTCCCTCGAATGTTTTGACCTCCCCATCAGCTGTGGTTGACCATCAGCTGACCTCCCATCAGTTGACCTCCCCCATCCCTTGAGCAAACCATTTGCTTTATGCTCAACCATGCTTTTCGCTTCATGTGTGTGGGGTAATAAAGATTATTGATGCACTGATTGGTCTTTGTTTTTGTTGTGGGAGTCATTACAGTTTGGTGCATTTGCAGGAGGAGACCACAAATTTCTGGGGAAGGCCTGAAATCCTTGGCACAGGATGAACTCGGCATTGTGTTGGATAAAGATCTGGCACTGAGATGCAGCAACTGGGATGCTCCTGAGCTCTCTCCAGAACAGGTAGGATGGCATCATGCTCGTCTGTGAATAAGAGAAACAACAGTTTGAATCGTATAGGCACTGTTCATCCCCCCCCCCCCTCTCATTTTGTCATTATGATGAGTTACAAGGAAATCATTCACATGCAAGAGTGAAAGATCAATAATTGAAGGGAGCAGGAAGCATATTGAATTGATGAATTTTAAAAAGTGATGTTGTTTTACTGCCATCATATCATTTGTGATCTTGAATTTTCTTGAACATTTCTATACATGCCATTCCCCTTAACATACTGGAGTATATCAATCTGTTAACCTCTGTCGTAAAACTCTTTCTTGATCCTCGACTACTGTAGAGAAGTAGCGCACTTAACTTTGAGCTGTCTCGTCTGGGTTTGAGTCTCGGTCTGACTATAAATGTCATATTGGTGCTTCACAGGCAGAGCATTCCATCAGTGTGCCATCTTCAGATGGATGTTAAGATTGGAATCTGTCTTGTAGTATTAGTTGGTTGGTATTATATATCCCCTTCCCCTCCCCTGTCTTCTATTGCATTTATATAGCACTGTCCTTCAAGTCTTTCTTTAATCATCCTTCGCTCTGTCCTCATCCTCATCTCAGAAAATCGGTTTGGTTTCTATTCCAGTCACTCCACCCTGGACTTGCTGTTGCTGAGCTCTCCCAACAGTGTTTGGAGGCCCAAAATTACAGACTGGGGATCAGGGCTGTCTCTCAGGACATGTATCAGGCATTTGACAAAGTCTGGCATCCTTATTTGCTTTCCAAACTCTAGGTGTATGACATCCAAATCTACCTGATCTCATGGCTTGCTGACTTCCTCCATTCTTGTAATCAGCACATCACTCTTAAAGAGATACTCTCATCTCCTCTAATTGTAGATGTTGGAGTGTCCCATTGCAGTGTCATGAGCCGAGTCATGTTCATCATTTTTCATCAACGATCTTTCTAAATCTCGGGAAAACTCCCCTTATCTTTTCATTGATTTAATTATTCCACACTTTGCGTTAATATCCCCTATCCTCAAGATAGGCAGGCACTGGCCTTTTCCTTCTCTGTAGACATTGATAGAAGCATGAGTTGATCAAACATTTGGTATATCATTTTCAATCCTAAAAAAAACCGCTCTCGCTCTCGCTCTCGCTCTCGCTCTCGCTCTCGCTCTCGCTCTCGCTCTCGCTCTCGCTCTCGCTCTCGCTCTCGCTCTCGCTCTCGCTCTCGCTCTTGCTCTCCTCATCCCCTCTCCATCCCCTCTCCATCCCCTCTCCATCCCCTCTCCATCCCCTCTCCATCCCCTCTCCATCCCCTCTCCATCCTCTCTCCATCCTCTCTCCATCCTCTCTCCATCCTCTCTCCATCCTCTCTCCATCCTCTCTCCATCCTTTCTCCACCCTCTCCCTCTCTCTCTGAAAGGTCCATCTAGCAAACCCTCCCCATCAACCTATTTGACAAACCTCGCAAAGTTCAGTCCCGCGAATGTTTTGACCTCCCCATCAGCTGTGGTTGACCATCAGCTGACCTCCCATCATTTGACCTCCCCCATCCCTTGAACAAACCACATGTCAGAGTTGGTTTCCAATTCTAAGGTCATTACGTTAGAGATTTTAGGCAGAATAGAGTTGAACCCAATGGAAGTATTATTTCTGAACCAGAGTCTTGTATATTTGGCAGTTTCTTTACACCAGAAAATAATTGGAAGTTGTTTCTTTTTCGAGACAGTAAACATGGTGGATGAGGCAAAACTTCCCAATCCCCTGACAAAAGAATTCGGAATTCTCCTATCCTCAAGGTTTCTTCCCTGGCCACATTCTTGGAGCTAGAACCCATTATATTGATTGTTGAACAAAACAAATAATATGAGACTTTATATTTACAAGACTTGTCAGTAAAGAGAGCCAATGTACATGGAATATATACGATCACCGAGACCTTTTACTTTAAAAGTTTCAAGTGGAGTGAAAAAACGTTTCAGGTGTCCCTCGTATACAATTGTTGCTTCATCATTGCATTGCATTGTTGGCTCAAAGTAACAGCCTGAGATGCTACCATTACTCTTGCCACGTAATCACTTTTGTCATGCACCTTGAACAGTACAAAATATTTGCTTGGTTGATAATACCTATGCTTCTGATATAAGAGCTGTAGGCATGGAATAATTAATTGATGCAGAAGGGAAGTTGTTTTGTAGAAATGAATTTACCATCCTGTTTATAATTGTTCCTTTGATTATCACTGGTTTTGGTAAAGAAATGTAAATAGTCAGAAATAAACACGTGGTTTGCATTATTTTCCTGGCAGGTGCACTATGCAGCCAAGGATGCCCAGGTCTCCGCATTGCTCTTTCTCAGTCAAATGGATTTACCTCCATTTTCCAAGGAGAAAAGTGATAAAGTCTGCAATGGATCACAAGTATGATGAGTCTTACTTGACAACAGACTTTTTAATACAAATACATTAACTTCTTCTTCTTCTTCTTCTTCTTATTCTTCTTCTTCTTCTTCTTCTTTCGGCTGCTCCCGTTAGGGGTGGCCACAGCGGATCATCCGTATGATCCGCATCGAGATTTGGCACATGTTTTATGCCGGATGCCCTTCCTGACGCAACCCTGGTCGCCTCTTACGACACAGGGATATGGTACACCTATTTTAACCGGGGTATACACCGGCCCAGTATACTGGTACTCATTTCGCCGACCTCGGAAGGATGACAGGCTGAGTCAACCCCCTGGTGTATTTATTCAGTGGCTCAACGGGGCTTGAACTCAGGACCTTTTGGATCCCAAGCCGCTGCCCTAACCACTGCGCCAACACCAGCCTCCAAATACATTAACTTGGAACTCTTTAATAGGCAAATTAACTGCTTCAAATCTCATGTTGCTCTCAACTGTCACATTTTCTGCTCTTTTTATTTATTTGTTACTTGCAAAATCTAAGATTTTGTCAATTTTGGTCAATTTTATACAAAAATTGTCAATTTTGAATACCAGTCAATTTTGGTATTCTGTTTGTCTGTTGGGTCGCCGAAATAGGTGACAATTATTGTCAGTAATTCTGTCTGTTTGTTTGGATGTTTGTTCGTTTGTCATCATCATAATTGGTCGTAAACGTTTGCAGATTTTGACCAAACTCGGGTGGTAGGTCCATCTTATGACCTAGTGCTTTGGAAATTGTGATGGTTGCTAGGGACGCTTTGGTTCCCCAGCAACAGCCGCAAACCTTCAAAATCGGTACGTTCACGCGAAATAAATTCCGAAAGCCATTATCCCACGTAGGCTTATGAAATTTGGCATGCATCATCTACAGGTGATGCTCTACCAAATATATTCCGGTTTTTGTGATATATGGAATAGTTTACCCGCAGCGCCCCCAACAAATGGGGTATGCCCGAAAATTGGCGAAAATTGAAGGCCCCCTAGCGACCGGGTGAGTGCATCGATCCGAATGAAACTTTGCAGGTTCATAGCACGCAATGAGTACTACAACTTTGCCTCAGGACATATTGACCGATATTGCTTAGGTCAGGGGTCAAAGGGCAAAAATCGATAATATGCGAGAGCTGGAGGTGCCTTCGCGCCAAATGCTACTCCTCCTCGGGTTATGGTCAGATGGTCATGAAAATTCACACTAATCATCTGGAATGCATTGTGCACAAACTATCAAGCCGGATTTTCGATTTATATCTTTGTTCACCCACAGCACCCCCTCGAACTTTGGGGATTTCCGATATCAAACCTCATTTTCGGTACTTTTCATTCAAACTGATTCCAAGTAGTTATCAATCAGTAGATGGAACTCGATGAGATTTGGTATGTATAATATTAAGGTGATTCTCTATCCGCTATATGACATCCATTTTTTTTCTCTATCTTGTAGTTTCCAAATGGTAACCCTCTCAACTTGGGTGTCTGAAGGCCATTGAGCATTCCCGCTGAAAATTCAAAGTACACTAGCTCCAAGACGGTTGAACCGAATCTAATGAATCTTTACATGCTTATAGACTGTAATGAGTACTACAACTTTGCTCGTTTGCATAATGACCTATCTCGTAGGTCAGGGGTCAAAGGTCAATAAGTGCATTTTTCGGGCAAAATGACCATTCAAATCCCCCTTGCTCCTACACGGGTTAACTGATATGAATGAAAGTTCATAGGTACAGAGTACTCAATGGGTACTACAACTTTGCTTCAGGACATATTGACCTATCTCGGCTAAGTCAGGGGTCAAAGGTCAATGAGTGCATTGTTCGGGCAAAATGACCATTCAAAGCCCCCTTGCTCATACACGGGTTAACAGATTCGATTGAAATTTCGTAAGTACTTAGTACTAGATTAACTCAGATCAGGGGTCAAAGGTCATCGGATGCTCGGCGACCCATGGCCGCCTACCGGCTTGTCTGTTTGTTTGTCTGTCTGTCAATCGCCTACAGGTCACAATTTAAAACCGATCTTCACAAAACTTCACCAAGTTGCTAAGGTAGTCTCAACTGAGAAGCCTATTGATTTTGAGGTCAGATTTCTAAAATTGGCATTTTTCATCTGATTGATTTTAAAGTTGAACAGGATTTGCAGAGTCCATCACTGAATTGGGAAACCAACTTTTTTTGAGGTCAAAAGGTCAACTCAAGCTCAAACTTCTAAAATCATCAATTTCAATCTGAAAAATAATCAGTTTTCTTCTGATTGACCTGAGCTTTGATTAAGTTTCCTGTTTGTTTATTTTTTGTATACAAAGTCACTGCCTGTGGAAGAGCTCAGCTTATCATCATTGTTCATTTGTACATCCAATGTCTCTTCATTGTACTACTACATTATCAGTATTGTTAAACGACACCTTATTACGTTTTATCATCATCTACTGCACTTGTACATGTGTATCAACAATGAGGAGTTTTTGTTTGTTTGTTTGTTTTGTTTTTTGCCCCCCACCCCCACCCCCACTCCAACCCCAACCAAGCATCAGCCCTGCTAGGGGCTAAAGTTCTGGGTCCTGTCGGTCCATCCATCTGGAGCCTCTATTTGAAAATGACAATGCATTTATTTTGTATTCGGCACATTTTATGCAATACTGTACGATATTGGCGTGAAGCAGGTCAAATGATTTTGGGGTCCGACCAACTTGGAATTTTGGCAATTTTAATATTTCTTATGGGAGATAATAGTACAGGATGATATATACTTTTGGGAACCATTATTTATATACACTTTTCCACCTCACCATCAACACATAACTTTGAATTATTTAATTATTGATTATACACTTTACCATCACTGCTACCGACATAACGACTTGAATTATTTATTAATGAATGGACCTTTTCCATCTACATCACCAACAGACCACCTTGAAATATTTATTTATTTATATACACTTTGGAATCTCCACTATAAATACACAACTTTAAATTTATTTATTTACACTTTACAATCACTGCTATGACATACCACCTTGGATTATTTATTTATTTTCCAGTAAGGGCATCTGGCGTTGCTAGGAAACGCCGGATCCCTTCTCCCACTCTTTCCCTCACTCATCCCACCCACACCCCTGCCTCCTCTGCCACCTCCCACCCCTGCCCCTGCCTCCTCCCACCCCATTTCCCCTCCCTCCAGACTCCTACCCCACCCCTTCACCTCCCACCCAGTGTATTATGCCTTGCCAACTTGAACCAACACGGCAGAGTTTAGAACACGAGGTTTGATTTGACGTTGGATGTTTTTTGTTTTTTTTATATAATTTTTTTAAATAGGGACTTCTTAACATATTTATATTCATATATATATATATATATATATATATATATATATATATATATATATATATATATATATATATATATATATATATATATATACACATACACAGTAATACCTTGACATACGAATGCACTAACTTACGAGTATTCCGAGTTACGAGCCGTTGCTTGGACGATTTTTTGCTTTGTGTTACAAGTCTAGATCCGAGTTACGAGTGGAGCGAGGTTTGAGACGCGCGCAACCAAGCAAGCGAACACCCGCATCTCCCGCCTTTTCACGCATCTCCCGCCACTCACTCGTTCAGTTCTCTTGGTTATCTCGTTGAGTAGGGTCGTTAAGCAATTAATTACAATTAAGGGTCGTTACACTTAATTGTAGCAATTAAGTGTAATAGCAAAGGGAATAAAAAAAAATGTAAAAAAAAAAATTGTGGCAATTAAGTTTAGTGATAAAGTGAATTAAAAAAAAAAATTGTATCAATTACGTTTAGCGATTAACGTGTGATGAGACCTTCAAATCTCCTCCACCGCCACCTCCACCGCCACCTCCACCAGAATCTTCCGTAAGCCGAAGTCGTCTCATCTCCAAGGTAAATACACTTTATAAAACCAGTTTATTTATTTATATTCTATTTTATTAACTTTGTATTATGTTTTGTATTAATAATTTATTATTTATAAATACATTTCTCATTAGGTCATCTCTTCGAGCTTGACCTAATAATATGGGTGTAGATGTCCTTTGATCCGTCCGTCCGTTGCGAAAATGACGATTTTCAAATCCTACCTCCTCCGCCATTTCTCAAGCGATCTTGAATTTCATTGTGGCATATGAATCTATGGGACAATATCTAAATTTTGATCGGGCCAGATTTTCGGTATTCGCTTTCGTTTTCGTGTCACGTGACTTCAAAGTTGGCAAAAAATGCGAAAATGACGATTTTCAAAATATATCTCCTCCTACATTTCTCAAGCAATCTTGAATTTTATTGTGGCATATGAATCTATGGGACAATATCTAAATTTGGTCAGGCCGGATTTTCGATATCCGCTTTCGTTTTCGTGTCACGTGACTTCAAAGTTGGCAAAAAAAATGCGAAAATGACGATTTTCATGCGAAGATGACGATTTTCAAAATCTATCTCCTCCTACATTTCTCAAGCGATCTTGAATTTGATTGTGGCATGTAATTTATGGGACAATATCTAAATTGTCAGGTCGGATTTTCGATATTCGCTTTCGTTTTCGCGTCACGCGACGTCAAAGTTTGCAAAAACTGCCCTACCTTCAGGAGGCTATATATTTTCTCGCAGAGATGACCGTCACTCCTGCACGGGGGTAATTTTTTTTTAAACTACGTAACAAAGAAATTAGGGTGTTTTTCGGGGGGCTGGAACTGATTAATGGTATTTTAATTAATTTCAATTGGGGAAATTGTTTTGATATACGAGCAAACCGAGTTACGAGCTCGGTCACAGAACGAATTAAACTCTTAATACAAGGTATTACTGTATGTGTGTATATATGTATATATGTATATATATATATATATATATATATATATATATATATATATATATATATATATATATATATATATATATATATATATATAAAATATGAAAGCAGATCACAAAGAAAGTGAAAAAGTGATCTCGTTAAAAACTATATACGTATTTGCCGGAAAAAAAAAAATCCTCTTTCGGAAATTGCCATGGCTTGCAAAGGCAGCTTGTGGAGTGTGGCAATCCCACTGGTTAATTATTTTCATTGCACTCAATGAAGTTGCACTTTTGGAACGTTCCTTAAGCTTTTCTACACTCGATATAATCGTCCGAACAGTAGAAAAAGTTAAGTTTAATGCTTTGCTGAAATAAATACACTTGGTGATAATCGATGATTTGTTAAAATTTTCAGATTTCACTCCAGATTTCGACACTTATTTTGTCCGCAAGATCTGATCCTCAAATCCGAAATCATATTTCGATTATATATCGGTACTTAAATTATTCCGTGAGAGTAGATAGTGTTTCCAAGGCAAGGCTTTTTGAGTAGGTTGAATCATTTTTGATTAGGCTGATTCAGCCTACTGAAAAGACCCCTGTGAGGTGAAGTAGGGCTGACCAAGGGTAAGCCTTTCATGAAGGCAAGCCATTAATTATCTTCAAAAGGGGTGTTTAAATTTAACGAAATTCCTAGTTTTCATTCATGCATTCCCTTGGAGTTCCCTTGGTATGCATGCAAAGTTTCAGGCCACTAGGTTTCATGGTTTTGGAGTTATGTTGGAGACACACACACACTGACTGACTGACATGCTGTCATTTATTATGTTTAGATTATTTACACTTGACCATCTTCAGTGCCAACAAGCAACTTTCAATTATTTTTTTGTATACACTTCACCATTACCACTGCTGACGTACAACACCACCTTGAATTATTTATTTATATACCTTTTACCTTTCTACAACATTTATTTATTCTCCCTCCTTCTTTATTGAAATATTTAAACCACACTTGTGCCCATGAGATTGATTATGTCATCGGTTGTACTTCTTCGAAAACCACGTGGATTAGTAATATAAAACAGGAAGTCCAATTTGCAATTTTGTTTTGTCTGTCCCTTATTTTCTTCAGGAAAGCTTTGTGTCGTGGGCCTCGGTTCTGACTCGTTGTGTGGGATTGGTGGATGTCCCATACCGGGGCTTTGCAGAGCCGATTTTCCAGTCTCTCTCACAATGTAGAGGTCGTACTACAACTGGAAGCATTGCAGTCAATCATAAAGATGGCAAAGTCAGAAGAAAGCAGCCTGGATGTGGATATGCTTTGAGGTACAGCTACCATTGTAACACATGACTGCTAACAGTTTGGTGGTGGAGTTTGGTGCTAACATTGGTGGAGCTGAGCCATTGATGAAGCTGCTGCTGAGAAAAAAATTATGGTTTTTTATTTTTATTTTTTTTGGCTACAGAGTCGAGGCTCGTGGAAGAACTAGAACATAGAAAGGATCAGGGCATAACATAATAAAAGTAACAATAGGAAGGGGGAGGGGAGGGCACCAACAGCAGGGACGGGGACAAAATGGAGAGACATGAGGAAATGAAGGGTTGTGGAAGACGCACGGGGTGGACCAAATGGATACAGCTGTAAATTCTCATTCACACAAATGGAAAGGAAAACTGGGGAAGAACAATAAATGAACCAAGACATTTTAAAAGATATTGAAAATAATAATAAATATAACAAGAGCGAGAATTGCTTTGCAATACATGTCCCCTACTGATGTGATATTTTCTAAGCCTAAAAGGGCATTACTGAAAAATTGATGAAACACTCAAACTCAAACTTGTTCTGTAACGTGTCATAATAAAGCCATGTACCAAGTTACAATTGGGTATGTTAAAAGGTTTGGGAAGAAAGTCAGAAAAACTACAGATGGGAGGGACAGACGGAGAGCAAACCTGCCGTCCCCTCCGGTGAAACCGACGGGACTAAAAATTATGAAGGTTGCCAAATTTAAGAGGAGGGTGTACGATGTGCTACATTTGTGTGACTTAGACGAGGGAGTGGGGGCAAACCTAATCATCTGGAAACTCACAAAGAGGTGGGATTGTGGAGGGTTATTTATTAAGGGTCGAAAAGATCATGTGTGTGGATGGGGGAATGACGGAAGATGGTGGTGAACAGCTGCCGAGAAGCCCTGAAGGGAATGCATTGAAGAGATTGAGGGAATTTGTTCCATGGACATTAAAAAGGAGGGATGAATGAATGAAAGTGTAGGTGAGCAGCAAGTCTGGATTTTGGGAGTTTCAATATAAGAGGATTTCTGGCATAGAAGTGTGCCCTGTAGAAGCCTTGGATGGGGGGGGGGGCACAAGGTCAGGTCAGGTATGGGAGTATGTGCCAGAGCAGTGCGTCACTGCGTCCATTTTCTGCCGGTACTCCAGGGGCCTCCGTCTGGCTATCCCCCAGGCTGATGCCTGGCCCATCTCCATCTCCTTGAGATGCCGATCAACCTGCTGCAACCACAAGGCACAAGGTCAACCCAATGGCCTCCTCCACTCACGAGACTCCCTCGCTGAGAGAATCTGGTGAGCAGGATCAGCGCCAGGAAAACGAAAACTGGAAATAAGTCAGAGATGGTACCACCACATCTCGCAGCACTCAGTACCAGAGTACATCAGATCGATCAGTTTTGGTGGCACCCCACAAAGACCAAGAATCCTCCAGAGGGCATCCCGATTCACTGAATCAAATGCTTTACAGAGATCAACAAAGGTTGTGAGCATCTCCTGCCGAAACTCTCGTCTGTGTTCGGTGAGGATCCGAAGAGCAAGGATACGGTCAATCGTTGACCTCTTTGGTGTAAAGCCTGACTGCTCTGGACGCTGGTGCTCAAGCAGATGGTGGCGAACCCTATCAAGAATTATCCGAGCAAAGACCTTGCCCGGCACTGAGAGCAGCGTCACCCCTCGGTAGTTGTTGCAGTCTTGGCGATCACCCTTCCCTTTCCAGAGAGGGACAACACGGCCCCTCTTCCAGTCAGTTGGGATGATACCTGTGTTCCAGGCAGAGCACAGAACTGCATGCAACGACATGAGTGCAGCATTTCTACCAGCCTTGAGAGGTTCAGCATGGATGCCACAGATCCCTGGAGCTTTACCCCATTTCAACCGGTTCACCGCAGCCTGTTTTTCCACAAGCGAAGGTGGACCACAGTTGATTGGAGTGTCAGCAACAGTTATTGTAACACCCCTGATGTCCAACTCGACAGCTGGTGGATCAGCATGGTACAACCGCTCAAAGTAACCGGCCCAGCGGGCCTTCACTTCGGACTCCTCTGTCAAGAGCCTACCACCCTCTGTTCTAACTGCAGTACACCGAGGGATAGGCTTGGAGGAACGCAATGCACGAATTCCCCTGTAAGCATGACGAGAATCACTGGATCACAGGTGATGCTCTTCCCTCACAAATTCCTTGCACAAAGGCCTCCTTGTTCACCCTTAGCACACGTACAGTTTTACGCCTCAGCTCCCTCAACAGCTCAGCTCTGCCATTCAGCCTGGCCCTGCGACTGGTCAATGGTATCCAGTGTCCCTTGAAAGAACAATGACAAATTAATGTGTCCAAGAGTAGCGTCCTAAAGGTTTTGTCGGCTAAAAACAAATAAAAAAAACAACTTCCGATATTTCGTCACGTGCCTTGATTAAGCCAATAGCAAGACCCGTCATAGTGTATTTACCTATTTACGAAATATAATGTATTTACGAATTTACAATACATTAAATGGAATAATCTTTAAATAGTAACGTGAAACTTTAAAGCAAATGTCCGAATATATTTAAATGTTCATGATAGACGCTCTCAAAAAGTTCATGATAGACGTTCGCTATGTGAGACGCTGCTAAAAAAAAAAAAAACTTCCGATATTTCGTCACGTGCCTTGATTAAGCCAATAGCGAAACCCGTCTTAGTGTATTTACGAAATATAGTATATTTACGAAATTACAATACATTAAATGGAATAATCTTTAAATAGTAACGTGAACTTTTCGAAACTTTAAAGCAAAAGTTCATGATAGACGCTCTCAAAAGGCACCCTCAATGCAAGGATGTGTACAAGTGTTTAGTATTTAAGGAGATCCGGATCGTGTATATAAAAGAGCCGAGTCCTAATATAAAGGTTTTGTCTTCACAAGAACAAGAAGAAGAACAACAACAACAACAACGTCGAGCTCTCTTAGAGCAGCGTTCGCTCCGCGGGACGCTGCTAAAAAAAAAAAGTCAAATTAAAGTTGTGCCGCTTACGTTTAGGCTTGGGCGGTGTATAGCCTACGACATGTTCACATCGTTTCTTCTGAAAAAAAATTCCCGTTTCTCTTCCACAAATACGATTTCATCAATTCTTCACTTTATTATTATTAGTTGACTTGCGATGGTGGTGTATAAATCACGGTTATGTGCTCGGTGATGCCTTTTTATTTTTTTTGGTAATCGGCATTTAAATCAAATGATCGATTAAATATGACTTTGTAGTCCCACCTTCGTCATTTAAAATATACCCCCAAGAGGGGAAGATACTCATGAACAAATACCATGAGTCAAGAAAACAAGGACAAATGTGTCCAAGAGCAGCGTCCTAAAGGTTTTGTCGGCGAAAAAAACAAAACAACAACTTCCGATATTTCGTCACGTGCCTTGATTAAGCCAATAGCGAAACCCTTCATAATCTATTTACGATGTATCGTGTATTTACCAAATAAATAATGTATTTACGAAATTACAATACGATAAATGGAATAATCTTTAAATAGTAACGTGAACTTTTCGAAACTTTAAAGCAATTGTCTGAATATATTTAAAAGTTCATGATAGACGCTCTCAAAAGGCACCGTCTATGTGAGGATGTGTACATGTGCTCAGTATTTAAGGAGATCCGGATCTTGTATATATAAGAGCCGAGTCCTCGAGATTAAGGTTTTGTCTTCACAAGAAGAAGAAGAAGAAGAAGAAGAAGAAGAAGAACAACAACAATGCCGAGCTCTCTATGAGCAGCGTTCACTACGCGAGATGCTGCTATAAAATTCTTCTTTGCCCAACGGTGAGTTCCAAGACATCCACCGGCAACATCAAGGACGGCGGTCTTGACGGCATTCCACAACTCTTCAGGACCTCTCAAAGCACCCAGACCCCCAAATCTCCACTCAGCTTGTTCGCAAACTCCTCAGCTGCCCTCTCATCATTGAGCTTGCCAACATCCAGCCGAGGCTGGGATGCTACCTTTCTCCTGGATTTAAGGTGCAACTTAAGAGTTGCTACAATAAGTCGGTGGTCAGTATTGAAGAACTAAGCACTCCGGTAGACCCTGCAGTTCTGGATCATCCTCCAGCGACACTCAACGAGGACCTGGTCTATCTCCTTTGCCACACCGCCAGCATTGGAATACCAAGTCCAGCGATGAGCAAGTCACGTGGTTGAGTTATTGGCGTTCACGGTAGATTAGCGACCCACCACATCACTGAGTTATCCTTGTGCGATGGCCTGTGATTCTCGCCCCCGACCCCAGGTCCGCAACAATATGATTAAATTTAAATGGAAGTTTAAAGGTGCATAAGTGAACAAATTCAGGGTTTTACCACTATTTTCCCCAGTGTCTATTACACAACCACTCTTCACTATTACATTAGTGCTTTGTGCCTGTTGTTTGTGTCCTTTCTAACGTCCTTAAAACAGTCAGTTTCCTGTTTTGAATGATTTTCAATTTTGTTTGACTCCCAGGCAGGCAGACAGAGTAAAATAAAATAAACCTCTTGCCAAAAGGTGACCACGTGTGACTTCTTTAAGGTCACACTGAGGTGAACAGAGCTGCTATCCACCAGGAGTGACTCCTTGAGGAATATCTGCCTACGAGAGATTCCGATGAGAATCGTTTTACAGAGTAACCATGAAAAATATATGTTTGCCTCATAACGTTACCACATGACGTCATAATGTCTCAAGCTTGACATATCTGGAAAGCACTCATCGAGGTGTTCAATTTGAGGTACTACACGATATGGTTCCTAAAACTTGAAAATTTGACCTTGGGGTCAAACATGTTTGACCTTAGGCGCTAACCATGAAGGTCAAGGCCAATCGCCACCAAAAATTAATCAGCTGAGCGCCAGACCATGAACTATATTCCCATGAAGTTTGAAGACGATCCGATCAAAATTACTAAAAAATAAGGGTTTCGTCGACTCCCCTGATTTGCGACAAAGTGACCTTGACCTTCAAAATTTCATGCGCTAAAAGGGACCTCTGATATGCGAAGTTACAAAAATTTCCAATGATAGCTGTGCTCTGCAGAGTGATTTATACGTGATTACAGACAAAAAATAAAAAAACAAAAAAAACATGAAGGTCAATTCCAATCGCCACCAAAAATTAATCAGCTGAGGGCCAGACCATGAACTATATTCCCATGAAGTTTGAAGACGATCCGATCAAAATTACTCAAAAAATAAGGGTTTTGTCGACTCCCCTGATTTGCGACAAAGTGACTTTGACCTTGACCTTCAAAATTTTATGCGCTGAAAGGGACCTCTATAGGCCTCTGATATGTGAAGTTACAAAAATTTCCAATAATAACTGTGCTCTGCAGAATTTTTTATACGTGATTACAGACAAAAAAAAAAATAAAAATAAAAAAAAACAACATACAAGCTGACTAACATATCTTGCAAAAACTTCGTTTTGGCAAGATAAAAAATTATCTCACTCCTCTCTGCCCATGTGTGATCGTGACAAATTCTGAGGCAATATATATGGTAAAAAAAAAATGACAGACTTGACATTCTATTCATATTCCGTATAATGTTCGAAATCTCACATTTCATTTAAATAAGTTGTTCCTTGGCAGACGGATGGACACGAGCCATTTGTTCAACCCCACTTTTTGCTTCGTGTGCATGGATAATTAAATGTATGATAATTGTATCAAAGTAAGTGTAGTACGAAAGTTTTGTGCTCACGTCCGTTGTTTTACACTGTATGCTTTGTTATAATTTACCCTGATTTTCCCTGCAAAACCATTTCAATACCATAGCATCTGGGGACTTTCTCAACTGGGCACAACCCAGGCTTCATACAGAAAGCTGCAAAACCCTACCTATGACAGCTCACACTTACTGCACTGTTGGTACCTTTCCCACTCTACCCCCTTTCATATCAAGGGTCTGTTTTTGCACTTTTCTTCTGGACTGAAGTGATGTTTGCTTTCTTGATTGTATAAGGGAGGTGGCTGAAGGAGAGGACAGACTTAATAGGAAAAATAGAGCTGAAGCAATAATGGTAGAGCAGGATTTGCGAATTATCAGCAGTGATGCCATCCGGGCCCATTGCTGAAGCAGGATCAAAGCTGGACAGAATCCTCTCGGGTGATGACAAATTGTCCAGTCGTCAGATTACATCATGATATGATGGGAACGTAATGGGATGGGTTGTGTACATGCAATTTGGAGGCAGAGTTTAGACATTGTCGTATCTCAGGTGGTCTGCAGTGATGCTGTTTGAGGTGAAGGATGGGATTGAGGGGGAGCATACACCAGAGACTGATTTGTCAAGGTTCGATGACTTGCAGGAAGGAGACTGGTTTGATATCTTTTATCCTGGTTTAGCCTTGAGATCTTCCAAATCTCAAAGCCAGATTCACTGGTAAGTTTTCAAAGTGCATGCTCCTCTTAAAACCTCAATTTGTCAACTTCAACTTTGTTGTTTACTGGTGAGTTTATTATATGGCTATATAAAATGAAATTGAATATGGTAATCAAATGAATAGGTGGGTGTTTCTTAATAAAACTTTTGCTTATTTTACATTTGATTAAAAATAACTTGTAGTGATAAGAAAAAGGTGAAAATGGTCAAATGACTAACTTCAGAATTCTAAATGTATTGTCGTGTCCATGCTGTAAGACTGACCTTGACGGATAGCCAAACAGTTCTACCTTGGAGGCAAACACGTGATCCTTGGAGATGATAGCACGCGCAGGACAGGATGGCAAAAGCACGTACCAGATGTGTTCACCACGATGAAGGACAAAGGCTTGTACTTGAACCCACAACAAATAGACAGACACAAACAATCTTAATAAATAAGGGTTTAATGACATAAATCGGACATTTATAATAGAGATGAATCAAAACCTAGTAATAATGAAATGTGAGGTGAACGAAACCTAACTTTGAGGTGCCTCCACACAGACAGTTACAAAAACGGACAAGGGGAAAAGATAAAACAAAAGAAAAATCCCTCCTTTATTCCAGCACTTAGCTGCGTGTCCAGAAGTGGTCCCTTATGAGCTTGGGTGATCAACCTAGCATCGTCCTATACGGGAAGCTCGCAAAATGGTGTCAAGCCACTCTCTCGGCGGGAAATGTACGGGAGGTAATTTGGGCAGTGATATTCAACACCAGGGCTCAGAAAGCGCTGTGCAGCTTCTTTTCATGATCACACTTTCCGATGCCGCTCCTCTGCAAAATGACACCACCTTCACCGATGGCACAACACGAGGCTCCAAGGCGTGGTCTCACACGATCCAGCCCGAACAGTCAATGCCTCACGTCTTGCTCCATCACGTGGGCAAATCTGCCTCAGCACAAACACGAGAATCGTGCAGCCTTCAACGTGTTGAGGGGAAACCAGAAAAACGAGACCTCCGTCTCCAAGCGCATACCCCACAGAACCTCCCTTCACGCTCCTGTTTCTGTCCCAACTGCCGATCCTGCTTCTATCCTTGTCTCTTCTCTCTCTCACGTCAAACCCCATCCATCATCCACCCCAGGGGCGTGGTCTCGCTAGTTGTCATTCCTGGAGGTGGGGTTTTCGCCTCCTTGGAAATGTCTGGCTCAGTTGTTGTTCTGAGGGCGTGATTCCTTTTTATCGCCACTCTTGAAATACAAAAACAAAAGAGGTCACAGGGGGTAATGACATACTGGGAGAAATTAGCCTTAATCCCTCCCTAATTTTCAGAGCACCGCCCCTCATGCAGTGACACATAACAATTTAAGCTGACAGTTTTCCCAACTTAATTTACATTGAGATGTCTCCTAAACGTCCACTGGCCATGCTACTCTATACAATCTTACCTTTACTATGAAGTTCCTCCATCTACCGCACAAACATAACAGTATCTATGTATCATTGCTATACCAGAGCTGT
>NC_140975.1:36200363-36242863 GCF_056783735.1 Eptatretus burgeri
AAATTAGGGTATGGTCAGGTACGATTACGGGTACTTCTGGATGTCCGAGGTGGAAATGGAGTGCATTTTCGAACTCTATGGGGTCGATTTACTCTAAGAAATGACTGCACCGACATTGAATTCACTTCCATTTCGAAAATATAACCTAAAACAAGATTTATCATTACTGGAGTTGAGTAACTAATCCTACTCATTTCGATATTTTCTAATCTATAATTAATTTATTGTCCGTCTAAACATGTCTTAGAGTAAATCGACCCCACTGAGTTTGAAAATCCAGTCCATTTTCACCTTGGAAGTTCAGAAGTGTACGGATTCGCATCTCACCATAATCTAATTTAATATAATAATAACTAAATAAATAACCAACATATTGTTGTAGATTTCCACCCGCCGGAATGCGAACGACCGCGTCTAACGAATAGTGGCCGCTTCGCCCACCGAACGGACAATCCAGTCGCGGCTTTCTGGATCAACGCTGAAAACCAGCCACGGGTGTGTTTTTAAGCACACCACAACCTTGTCCGTATTCCACCCGTGCTACTGGGTCAATCGCCGAATTGTCGATATACCTAATTAATCGCGCGGGTAGATTACCGAGAGATTGTACCTCAACGGCACCACTTGGAAACGAGCCGCTTCAGCAGCTCGCCTCCTTTTGGGATAACCGAGCGGTGTATTATCGCGCAGTCCCATTGGACCCGATCACTTTACTGGCGATTTAAAACCAACTATATTCCGAGAGCAAGATGGCAGCTCAACTAAGGAAAAGACGCAACGAAGGTGGTACATTTAAACAAGCACATTTATTTAATACAAGGCAATGCAATTGATGGGGATGATGCAGTGGGGGAAGGGGAGAAGGAGAGCAAGAGCAAACAAAAGACTACAGCCGATTACTATAATTAATGCAAGTATATACAGGCACTTAAACAGTGTTACTTAGAGACGGCGCCACAAACACACATAAAAGCCCAAAAGAAAATGAAAAGGAAAACGGGACCGGGTGGTGAAGCCTTGGGCTCCGTTCTCCAGACCCAGCCTTCACCGCTGGCGTCTCTTCCGACTCGACGACCCTGCGAACATTCAGAGCGCCCTCCTCGCGATCCCCCCAGCGCACAGAATCCTGCCACCTCGTTCCTGATCCTCCTCAGCACCACACCCCGAGACTCTCTCGCCACCTCGACTCCGATCCCTGTGTCAACGGTCACGACTCTCCCACTCTTTTCCTCTGCGCTCGCGTTCCGCCGCTTTATATTCAAGCCGCACCCCTTTTCAACTCCCGCCCTTCCTTCCAGAACACGCGGGAAACTTCCAGAAGGAAGCGTTTTCCCGCCAAATTAGGGACGCACGCCGCCGCGGTAGTTGTCTTGGTTTTTCTCCTTGTCCCTCGCAGGGTGAAATCCACCGCGGAGACGCCATTCGTTTTGGAGAGGGGGGGGAACGGGGGTTGCCTGCTTTCCCTAGACGAAGGCCAGGCTTCCGACAACCGTGCTGAGGTGGAAACTTGGTGGGGTGGTTGGTGGTTGAGGTGATCATGGTTGTTGTGGTTGGTAGCGCTTTGTGGTGGTAGTAATGATGGTGTGGTGGGCGTTGTGGTTGGTGGTTGAGATGATTGTGGTTGTTGTGATTGGCCCAAAATAAAGACAGCAAAAGAAAAACCACTATCTCAAGATCACAGCCCATTAGACAACGGTGGGGAAATCTATCTGAACACAGACTACCGGAATAACTGAACTAAGGACCTATATGGTGTTCTGCGAATTTCCACAGCCATAACACTTCCCCCTCCCATTTTTACAGACTCGTCCTGAGTCGTCGAATTTTCATGTGCCTTCATGTGTAAGTTTCCCCTAGTACATTTTATCTTCGGATCCCTGAGTGTGAGATTTAGTGTATTCGTGTCCCAAAAATAAATAACCTACGGGCTGAGTAACTAACTAAACAAACCCACTCATGCAGACAACTTGAATAAATTGCCGGCGCTACGACAAACATGCAGGGGAAGCAAAACCATGTACAATTTTAACTTTCCTTAACTTATAAATTTTACATTAACCATGGCCCTGGACTGATGGACTCTGTGGGGAAAAGGGCACACAGCAATGTCAGTGGTATTTTGAGGGTGAGCGCCCCCGCAGCTGAATGTCGGATGTCTTCGGGGCCTGTTCAAAAGGCCCCGTTGTCTGTCACAAAACCTTTTTTTATGTCTTCAGCTGCTGAAGGCAAGTCACCGCTACCCGGCGGCTATGCGCCATCCCACAGGCCATTCTTCAAGCAGGGAGCCAGGCTGCTCACACGCAGTCTCTGGCTCATGAAACAAATGCAGGTGACAGGGAATATGGCCGGCTGCACCAATGCAGTCCGAGGCCTCCACCTTGAAATGAGCGCAGTGAACACAAATGGTGCACGGGCTGCACCAATGCAGTCCCCATGTGTGGCTGCCTGCAAGGCAGTCCCTGCAGAACACTGGATGGTACTGGGGCACATGGTGATGGATGGACATGGGGCATTTGCAAAGAACAAGGGCTAGCAGGCATGGGGTAAAGGCAGAGGCAGTCAGACAAGGCATGGCAAGGCAAGGCAAGGCAAGGCTGGCACAGGCCGTTGTAGCAAAAACAGGCTGGCAGGTGAAGCTGGCCGGCACAGGCCTTGTAGCAAAAACAGGCCGGCAGGTGAAGCTGGCCGGCACAGGCCTTGTAGTAAAAACAGGCCGGCAGATGAAGCTGGCCGGCACAGGCCTTGTAGTAAAATAGGCCGGCAGGTGAAGCTGGCCGGCACAGGCCTTGTAGCAAAATCAGGCCGGCACAGGCCTTGTTCTGGAGGTTCGTGGAGGGAATGCGGTGGTGCTGGCCACTCGGAAGGCGGGCTCGGACCTACCCTACTGTCTCCCTCCCAATCTATCGCCTTTGCCTGTGTCTGTCCATACCCACCCCCATAGATTGCAAAAATCCAAATTTAGCCACAACTTATTTTTTTGTTTGTTTTATTTCATTTCCCCTTCTATAAATCGTCTCCCGAACCCCCTTTATAGTCTCTGTCCGGCTCACCTATCCTGTCTCCTAGCCTATCCCAACCCCTATGTTCCCTTCCTGGAGGGGAATAAGGGAGAGCTCGTGTCCTGTGTCGAGGCCCAACTCAGCCTCAGAATGGTCTCCTCGGATTTCAGCGATCTACTTACCCAAGGTGAGTCCAGCGGCCCACAACAAGCGAAGGGATGGATGGTGCGGAGGGGTACATCTCCTAACTACCCCAACATTTATTAATCTTAAACTACCCGGGGCTTTTCAAAAGCGCCTCTCGCTTTAACAGCTGGTTCTAACAACCAAGATTCCCGTCGCCTGTGTTGGTGTTCTCACAATTTTGGGCCTTGCCCTCGAATTTTCCCTCGTGCTCTCGCACGGTTTCGTGGCTGGGATGCGTGGCTCCCTTGGCAGGAACTACCCTCTGCCGATTCTCGAACGATGGCACCCAAGGGCCCTGCAACTGCCTCCGAGCCTACCAGCTCCCTAAACACTGGGGAGTGCCCTCCATGGCTACTCCCCTGAAATGCTCACATGGCAGGCTGGCACCCCAGGCCCCTTCCCTGGGTGCCCGTGCCCAATGCACTGCCCACCCGGCCAATGGCACCCCGGGCCCCGCATCATGCAGGCCCACCCGTGCCCACTACACTATCCCGGCCCCCCATGGACCCTTGACCTACCGCGGCCGACTAGCCCGGTGCCCGGGGTACCCACTAAGCGATACTCACCGTTCGCAGCCACGCTCCCAGCCCGTCAACAGGGCCCCTGCACCCCTCCAAACGGGTTTCGAGCCTACATTCGCACCAACAGCATAACAACCTCCATTTTGTCAATTTGACTAACCCACTAACTCACTTTACACTGACCCCGGGGTCCCGTGGGTGGGAATCGCTCCTCCCCCCAATCACTCATCACACCATGCATACCACATTCACTCCATACACTCAGGCCCGCTGGCCCTCACTCACTCACCAAGTACATTTTCTATTCTCTTCTCACACATCGCTGATCACTGCCATTCCTCAAGCTAAATTCCCTATCTACTTCGTGCTCCCTCGTCATCCCTTACACTATAGCACGTTCCATTTAACACTACATAGCTAAGCTACGTCCCCACTATACACTCAAAGTCTGTCTATGTCTCCAAATATCATTTTCCATTTCCCATCCTAAATCTAAACTGAATCCCTCTACCTAATCCATTCCACGGGCCCCATGAGGACTTACACCTGCCCCATGGAGCCGGTCTAAGCTAACCCTTCCCCCGAACTAGTTCCATCCTGTGCCCTGGACAGGGGGGGTCTTCCACCCCTTGCCCAGGGAATCCTGTTCACCCAAACGAGGCTTGCTTTTTAATTTTTTTTCCTATGCGTGCACCAGCGCGGTAACTCGCAACCTGCGCTCTCTCCCCGTGACGTCATGGCAGCTGTTCGCGTACCTCATCCCTTCTCGGACGGCACCATCCGGCAGGGATTCCCCTCCTGCCGGATTCCAACCATGCAGCCACGACGTCACCCTGCGCATCCAAAGCAAACCTCGCGTTTCGAGGGGTTCCCCACGCAAACACATGTGCTCTGCTCGTCGGAGCTTTACAAACACGCTCGCGTGGAGAACCCATCCGGTCCAAATTCATTATCCAGCCTACCTTCCGTCCGTCTGCGGGGTCGGCTCGAATCCACCGCGGCGTTTACGGACCGGATTTCACTCGCGCACGTGGCGGCCTTGTGCGTAGCACAGTACGGACCCCGCGCGCGCTGGCGTGCAAACCCGGCACGGTCCCCAAAATAGCTACGGCTGCTACTCGGCCCCTGTCCACCGTCAGGCACCGTCGTCGTCGCACTCTCGCGCACAAACTCCCACATGCCACGATGCTCGCACACTACGACATGACATTCACACCGGGACATGCGGTTGCATGTTCGCGCATGCCAACCGCCATCTCCTTCACATACAGCGACCTCACGCACACTGTCTCTCTCACACACGGCCGTTCACTCACGCATGCCATTTCCCTCGCACACGTGGTTCCACTCACACACGGTGCTTCATCCACACACGGCTTTTCCCTCACACCACGGTTTCCCTTACACACGGCCTTTTACTCAGGCACTCCTTTTCATCCACACACACCATATTACTCACACACGCGGTCCCTTTCACACAACGCCTTTCACCCACGCCATGCGCGCTTTTCAGCACACATTTCGCCACACTTGGAAACGCACATACCGGAACAATCACATTGGGGATTTGTTCTACCACAAGGGGTCCCGGGGCCTTCACACCCCCCAAGCTCCTTGTGTACCCGTCTACAGCACTCACCCCCTTTACCTCGCAAAGCTCGACCGGATCCACCTGGTCAAGATCCGCTTCAGGGGGGAATATTCCCTTCCCTCGTTCCATAAGGAGGCTATCCGGCTGCTTGCACCGGGTCACGACACATTCCCCGAGCTCCCCTTCATTGTCCTCCACTACCTCCATGTGTGTGTGCTCGTCTTTCACCCCGTCTTTTTCATGTAGTCTCTCATCTTCTTTTTCTATTACCCGCGTCTCTATACATTTTATTTCCTTGTTCATTATTTCCGTTTCTTCCTGGCTCCATTTTCCTTCCCAATTTGAGTCGTTCTTCCTCTCTGAGCCCCCTGAGCTGTTCGTTATCTTTCCGGAGCTTTTCCATCTCTGTGGACTCAAATTTTGCTCTCTCCTCGAGTTGGTTAATTTCAAATTCATATAGTTTCTGTTTTCTACCCCACCGTCTCTCATGTTCTTCATTCTCCAATCTCATCGTTTTTCAATTGGCCGATCTCCTTTTCCTGTTTCATTCGTTCTTCCTTCACTATCTCTGCGTACTTCAACCTTGCTTTCTTTTTTAATTGTTGTCTTTCTTTTTTAATTTCTTTCACCCCCCTGTCCCTCATGCTCTTCATTCTCCAATCTCATAGTTTCCTTCAATTGGCTGATCTCCTTTTCTTGTTTCATTCATTCTTCCTTCACTATCTCCACGTACTTCAATCTTGCTTTTTTTTTTAAATTTTTTGGACGTCTTCACCTCGTGTCTCCTCTTACACGTTTCAGTCTTCCCATTAATTACGACCTCGCCCGTTGTTATCGCGGGCCAGACAGCCGTTACACTCCCTCCCAGCTCGTTCACTCCAACACGTGGCGCCGCCATTTTGTAATCCATCGTCCGCCTCAACTCTCTCCATGCCTGCCTGTCTGCATTCATCACGTCCACCCTGGCATTCATGCTTTCCACAAATCGCCCCATAAACTCCATGCGGCCTCCCATATTTTGCGCATTCGCCCTCATTTCGTTCATATCCTCCATCAATCGTCCCATCCCCTCCAACATCTGGTCCGTGCTGGAAACCACACGTGGGGGATGGTCAACCTGCTTGGCGCTATCGTCCTGGACCATGGATTCTACGTTAAAAAAAATATTCCTAATCCACCCTGCTCCCACTTGCCTTGAAATGCCATCTTAAATATCAGAACAATTTAAAAAGCTCGAATTTGGGGGAACGGAGGGTCGCTCTACACACCCTTGGTCCGATTCCCATTAATTTGGTTGGAGGCGGGATGGATTCAAATCTCACTCCCAGACACCAGTGTTGTAGATTTCCACCCGCCGGCGTGCGAACGACCGCGTCTAACCAATAGCGGCCGCTTCGCCATCCGAACGGACAATCCAGTCGCGGCTTTCCGGATCAACGCCGAAAACCAGCCACGGGTGTGTTTTTAAGCACACCACAACCTTGTCCTTACTCTACCCAAGCGCTACAGGGTCAATCGCCGAATTGTCGAAATACCTAATTATTCGCGCGGGTAGATTACCGAGAGATTGTACCTCAACGGGACCGCTTGGAAACGAGCCGCTTAAGCAGCTCGCTTCCTTTTGGGATAACCGAGCGGTGTATTATCGCGCAGTCCCGTTGGACCCAATCACTTTACTGGCGATTTAAAACCAACTATATTCTGAGAGCAAGATGGCAGCTCAACTAAGGAAAAGACGCAACAAACGGGGTACATTTAAACAAGCACATTTATTTAATACAAGGAAATGCAATTGATGGGGATGATGCAGTGGGGGAAGGGGAGAAGGAGAGCAAGAGCAAACAAAAGCCTACAGCTGATTACTATAATTAATGCAAGTATATACAGGCACTTAAACAGTGTTACTTATAGACAGCACCACAAACACACATACAAAAGCCCAAAAGAAAATGAAAAGGAAAACGGGACCGGGTGGTGACATCTTGGGCTCCGTTCTCTAGACCCAGCCTTCACCGCTGGTGTCTCTTCCGACTCGACGACCCTGCGAATGAGAGCGCGATTCAGAGCGCCCTCCTCGCAATCCCCTCAACGCACACGATCCTGCCACCTCGTTCCTGATCCTCCTCAGCATCACACCCTGAGACTCTCTCGCCACCTCGACTCCGATCCTTGTGTCAACGGTCACGACTCTCCCACTCTTTTTCTCAGTGCTCACGTTCTTCCACTTTATATTCAAGCCCCGCCCCTTTTCAACTCCCGCCCTTCCTTCCAGAACACGTGGGAAACTTCCAGAAGGAAGCGTTTTCCCACCAAATTAGGGACGCGCGCTGCCACGATAGTTGTCTTGGTTTTTCTCCTTGTCCCTCGCAAGGTGAAATCCACCGCGGAGACGCCATTCGTTTGGGGGAGGGGAGGGGACGGGGGTCGCCTGCTTTCCCTCGACGAAGGCCAGGCCTCCGACAACCGTGTTGAGGTGGAAACGCGGTAGTGTGGTTGGTGGTGGAGGTGATCGTGGTTGTTGTGGTTGGTAGCGCTTTGTGGTGGTAGTAATGATGGCACTTTGTGGTTGGCGGTTGAGATGATCGTGGTTATTGTGATTGGCCCAAAATGAAGACAGCAAAAGAAAAACCACTATCTCAAGATCACAGCCCTGATCACACGAACGCGCGCTGCCACAATGCACATGGACTGCATTTTCGAACTCAGTGGGGTTGAGTTACTCCAAGAAATGTTTAGGCGTTCAACAAATTAATTACGGATTAGAAAATATCGAAATGAGTAGGATTAGTTATTCAACTCCAGTAATGATAAATCTCGTTTTAGGTCATATTTTGCGAAATGGTAGTGAATTCAATGTCGGTGCAGTCATTTCTTGGAGTAAATCGACCCCATAGAGTTCGAAAATGCACTCCATTTCCACCTCGGACATCCAGAAGTACCCGTAATCGTACGTGACCATACCCTAATTTAACCAACTCATGAAACTAAAAGTCATCATATGGAGCGACCTCTAAATCACCTCCGATCAACAAATTTTATGTGCGTTATTGAATCATAGTGGAATAATTTAAGGCTTGTGGAGACATCTGAACTTTTTTGTTTGTTTGTTTTTGCTGTTTTTGGACCACCCTAATGTGTGTGTATATATATATATATGTATATATATGTATATATATATATATATATATATATACATATATATATATATATATATATATATATATATATATAGATATATATATATATATATATATATATATATATATACATATATATATATATATATATATACATATATATATATATACATATATATATATATATATATACATATATATATATATATACATATATATATATATATATATACATACATATATATACATACATACATACCGGACGTAGTGGCGTGCGCCTATAATCCGGCGACTCGGAGGCTTGGGTTGGAGGATCGCTTGAGGACAGGTGCTCTGCGCTGGGCCGTGCTATGGAGGGTGTAGGGCAGCCCGGAATCATGGTGAAACCCAATCCTTATCCCTGTATCGTAAGAGGCGACCAGGGTTGCGTCAGGAAGGGCATCCGGCGTAAAACCTATGCCAAATCATTATGCGGATCATAACGGATGATCCGCTGTGGCGACCCCTAACGGGAGCAGCCGAAAGAAGAACACATGTATATATAGAAATCATGTATATATGTATATATATATATATGTATATATATATATATATATATATATATATATATATATATATATATATATATATATATATATATATATATATATATATATATATATATTTATATATCCATCAAAACCCAATAATAATAATATGTATTTCAATAAAATAGACATGATCAAAGCTTTTGGACTTGCACTCCTCAGGATGAAACTGCAAGCAGATGAAGAAGAAGCACCAAACTCTTGATTATATAGTTACAATGTAATGCCCTCAACGTTGATTGGTTAAGAGAAAGAAAGGACAGGATTACCTGATTGGCGTAACCATAAAACATCATGAATAATTATTATGTGGAAATGAACTATAATGCGTGGCCGTGTACGTGTGTAATTGATATTAACAGCAATACCTAATCGGACAAATTATTTTTGTCCACAAAGAATAGGATTGGCTGACTGGATGAATGTGGCCTCCATTGCATGAGGATGAGCTAAACTGCATCCTCTACTCAGGATTTTAAACCAGCCGACACGATATTGCTCTGCACACTGAGGATTATTCAGTAAATGGTAACCATTTGCAGAGGCCCAGGGAATAGTTGTCATACTATGTACATTCTCACAAGCCAGAGTTGGTTGTCTCTGTTTGGATGACTGACCCCGTCTGATCCCCAAAGAGAGTGTTGTTCAATGCGATCCATCAATCTCAAAGATGCGCAGCCCACATACCTAGCATCACACTGGCACTGAAATTCGTTAATAATTTTACTTGTATGAGAGGCGGACAGAACATCTACTTGGACTGACGGAAGGAACCGGTGGGCAGTGAGAATCACTCGTGGTTGAACAGCATAGTAAGAATGGGACACTGTCTGTTTGATCTGGTTTTCAAACATTTGAGACACTTTGCCTTTCCAAGGTGGACGTCTGTCCACAGGACATTTACCAGGTCTGATTATAGCATCCTTTGGTGTGTTCAAGAATTTGTGTATACATATATATTGATGATCTGTTTAGGAAACCCATTATCAAGACATTTACCAGGTCTGATTATAGGATTATTTGGTGGGTTGAGGAACTTGCATTTCTATCTATTGATGACCTGTTCAGGATACCTATGAATCAGGAAGAATAGTCGTGATGGTCTCAATTTCAGCATGGGCATGGAGTTTATCTGTGGAGCAGATCTTTCTTGCTCTATTGACCAAGATACCAATCAATCCAATCTTGTATCTTGAAGAACTGTAAGAGTCCCACTGAGTATTCCGTCCGGTAAAAGTAGACTTACGGTCGACTGTGGTTTTATAAGCGTCGACTGATTTCTGAACAAAGACGTCCAAGAAGGGTGCCTCCGGGGACCCGTGATTGGTCCATCATTCGAGATTGCAACAGCTCACCACCAATGGGTTGCCGGCACGTCTTGTTGACTGATTCTGTCAGGGCGCTGGGTGGGGGCTGGTTAAAAGGAGGGAAGGAAGAAGAAGACTCCTCTCGATACACCACCACTGTATGAACAATGGACAGCCTGCTGCATCTCCCGACACACATGTAACGTCTGATTACCAAACAACCTGGCTAAACATGCATTTAAGGGGGGGGGATCTGAGCTAATCCTATATTTAAAAACCCACGAAGGGCCCATTTCCACAACATTATTACCTCCACCACTGAAGGTGGACTGAGGTTATGTTTTCACCCTTGTTTTCCTGTCTGTCCGTTTTTGTCTGAGCAGGATATCTCAAAACATTGTGGAACGATTCGTTCTAAATTTGGTGGGCAGGTTGGGTGTGTGACAAGGACGAATTGATTAGACTGGTGAAGATCCGGATACTCAAATTATTTAAGTGATTCTTCACAATTGAGAGATAGGGCCAAAAACGATGGACTGTCGGACCCCACTATTTGCGGATTTGCTCTTGGCAAATCGGCAGACATGTTATTTGTGAATAATACATCCCTTGTATTAGCGGGTCAGAAAGTGTGACCTGCTTCGACATTCGCACTTCGCGTATTGGCATGTTTTTTTTTTTTTTCTTTACACTTCAGGACTGGTCTTGTATGTCCACTAGGAAATTGGAAATCAGCCAACATCACAAAATTACTTAAAATAAAGGTGGAAAATGGATCCCCTTAACTACAGTCCAATTAGTTTATTGTACTTCCAATCATCAGCAAAGTCATGGACTCCATCATCGCGTTGGCATAAAATCATTCCTTTTCTCCAACAGCCTCATCTCAGATCATCAATTTAGATTCAGACCTGGTCACTCTACCTTGGACATGCTGCTTCTACCCTCACAACAATGGTGGAGGCCCTCAATATCAGACATGAGATCAGGGCCACCTCTCTGTATATATCTCAAACTTTTCATACAGTCTGGCATCCTACCTTGCTATCCAATCTGTCTGCCAATGAAATCCAAGGCCAACTCCACTCTTGGATTATTGACTTCCTCGTATTCAATAGCCAACATGTGGCTCTCAATGGAACCCTTGAATCTCCTCTCCCTTTCAAGGCTGGAGTACCCCACAGCAGTGTTCTAAGCCCCATATTATTCCTAATCTTCAATGATCTCACTGACTCTCTGGAAAATCTTTATCTCTTTGCTGATGACTTCACACTGCCGTGACATCTCTCATCCTTCTGACAGACAGGCCTCTTCTTCTTTCCTCTCCTCAGACCTTGACAAAATCACAAACTGGTCAAACACAATTTTGCTTATGTATGCATATTGTCCACCCTTTGCATTTTCCCTTCCCCCTCACCGTTACTTGCATCCCTTGTTTGTCCGTCTCAGACTACTTTCTCCCTCTGCCCTACTGCCGTTGTTCCCCTTCCTCTTGCTGTTCCCTTTGTTATAATATGTCTTGATTTATTCTTTATTCTGTGTAATTGCTTTTCCATGAGCCGAGACCATGCAAAAAAGTGTGTGTGGGTGTACACACACACACACACACACACACACACACACACACACACACACACACACACACACACACACACACACACACACACACACACACACACACACACACACACACACACACACACACACACACACACACTATTTAAACAATGCTCCAACATTCACGGACCCCGACATTCCCGGTATTTTTCAGGAACGTGCCCCCCGTGAATAGCGGGGTCCTACAGTACTTCATTAAAACTCCAAGTCATATTTAAGATTGTTGGTAAGCGTTTAATTTGTTTGATCACTTTGCTCTTGTTGGTTATGCAATTGATTGTATTTGGATATTCTTAATAAGCATTTGATATTAGACCAAAACACTGGCATGAAAAATATCTCAGTGATGAACACCAATCAAAGATTTCTCATTGATTCTAGGGCATTTATCCACATTTCTGGAATGTTTGGGCACATGAATCTCTCCCTGTTCATGATGCAAAGTTGATATTAAAATTTATTTTAATACGATAACACTAATTTTGTCATCCGAGCCCTGAATTTAACATGACACCCAGTCCACAGAATGTATCTGTTCTTATATTATGGGACTCAACTGTTATTTTTCTTGCTACTTCTGAAATGTTAGCCTTTCTTTCTATCCAAAATATTTTTCTTCATTCCGCTTGAACAGAGGTTGTATTGGAAGAGCCTTTGGAAGTGAGACTCAAGTTTGAGCCACAGAGGCGCCCCGATTGTGAAGATGAAGGCTATTACTTAATTCGCAAGGAGAACGTGTGTGTTGTATGTGGCAAGGACCATTCCTACATCAGGTGAGGATATTGATGTTTGATGATCAATCGAACCTCCCAGTAGCATTTTGTTGGAATCTTTGCCATAGTTATTAATACTTTAAGTACATCATATTTTGCTTCCACTGTTGAGCAAAATGTGGTGGCAAAGTTGTCGTCATGTAGGTTATACAATCGTCCAATTGCTTCACTTTACAGTGACCTGCAAACTTGTGAAATCATATATGATATGAAATTAGCTCACAATTAAACAAGTCATATTTTGAGAGCACAATTATTCGGTCTTGGAATCCGAATCTGGATATGAGAATTAAAATTTTTTTAAAGTGATTCTTCATCAATGAGAGACGGGGCCAAAATTATATATATATATATAGCATGTTTCGAAAAGTTATGAATGAGTTATGACAAAAACTAGGTGTACGAGTTGGTTCAGTGACAAGAACACGCCATTTAGGTTTTGGTTCAGGTCCAGATCCAGATGCACAGAGTAATTTTATGTGTTTGTCTTTTTTCCCTTTCACTATAGAAAAAATGTTATTCCTCTTGAATACCGTCGATGCTTTCCCCTACCTCTCAAGAACCACAAGTCTCACGATGTAGTGCTACTGTGCACATGTTGCCATGCATTGGCAAATCATCATGACCTAAAGTTCAAGCAAACACTTGCGCTTGAATGTAATGTATCGATAACTGGCGAGGTTTCCAAACGCCTGTTGGAAGACCCAGAGCGGCGTGCGGTGCGCTCAGCAGCACGTGCCCTCCTGTTGCCTGCCGGCAGGCTGCCGGCTGAGCGGCAACATGAACTATCCATGGTTGTGTGTCAATATCACAGACTTCCACATGGCTCAGAGCCAGGGCAGGAGCTGCTGAAAGAAACTGCTTCCATGGAGATCAGGTGAGGCATAAAGAGGGGATTGTGATGTAAAATCTGGAATTTCATACTCTTCCTTAACTTTTCTATGGTAATAAACCAATCTATAGCTGGCAAAAATAGCTGCGATCATCATTACTCATCACTTTTTTAAATTTTTCTTTAAAGTAGAACTGACAGTGGGACAAATATCAAGGGAATGAACGAGCAAGAAAAGAGCAGAGCGAGGAGGGGAGGAAACTGAAAATAGCAAACAAAATGGTTCTGTTGGGAAAATTTAATGGGGTAATAAAGATCATGGGCCAGAAATGGGAATGACAAATGATGGTGGTGCATCCTTGCCTGAAGTATTGGGAGGAAGAATGGGACAGAACAGCCTATGGAAGGTGGTTCCATAAATGGGAGAAGTGAGGAATAAAAGAGTTGAGGTGTGCAGTCAGCCTGGATTTTGGAGGTTGAACCAGGAGGAGGTTATAGGAAGAACGCATGCATTCTGGAGTTGCTGGAGAGGTTCGCACAACCGAGAACAATGTTGGAGAATAGACAGTAAAAACTAGATACCACTGACCTGACTGCAATGTGAGAACAAATGACCTTGTGCTTTGGCCTCATCACGGGAGATTCCAAGAAATTTAGAACGCTTTAGATGCCACAGAATCCAGGAGAGAGATGTGATGCTGTGGTGTGTCCATAACAGAGAGCATTACTTAATTGAGAAACAGACAAAGGCTTTTTTTCTTTTGAATACAAAGTCCATGCTCATGGAAGAGCTGTAACACAACAGACCAAGAGGAACAGTAGAAAGAGAGGGTGGGAGGAGCACACCAAGAGCAGGGTTAAGGGGCGAGACAGAGGAAGATTGGATGAATAAGGGATGTGGGGAAGAATGAGGGTTCGGGGAGGATGCACATGATAGATTTGATAGGTACAAAAGGAAAAACTGGAAATTTTGGAGGGGGGAGGGGTTAACAGTGGTAGAAAAGATCATGGCTTTGGATGGGGGATGGTCTGAGATGGTGGTAAACAGATGTCTTGAAGATAGCAGTGGACATGCTTTGTAGATTGGTGGTAGCTCCGATTTTCCAAGGAAAGACTTGGATCGATGGATGATGCTCGTTTTGGAGGCCAGCTATGTGTTCAGCCCAGAAAATGTCATGGCTGATGGTGAAGCCAAGAAGAGGCTGAACCTCTTCCAGTGCATGACCAGGGAAAGAGATGGGTGAATTAATTCAAGGATCATTCTGGAGCAATAGGGTGAGACTTTCCAAGATTGAAGGACATGTTTCATGAGGCCAGAGTTCAATGATTTTCCAGGTCAGCATGGAAAGAGCAGAGGGTGCAAGACCAGATTGGAGGTGGTAGAAGACTGACAACCGACCTGTCTGTGACGTGAAAGTAATAGGCTCACAATGGATGGTCCCCCACCCACATTGTAGGCTTTCTTTCCTCTACCCCAAAAGAGCCCTTGCCCCTTCCTCAATCCCCAATGCAAATCCCATTGCATTGTTTGTTTTGACTCTGCCCTTCATTCTGTAAACACACCACCTTTTTCTGATGTGCAAAGCCTTGCTGCCTCAACTACCGGTATTTTTTTTAACCCTAGCTTTCAATCTTTTGTCCCTGCTCACAAATTCTGTTCATGTTCCTCTCATTGTAAGGAAAGCAGAAAACATAACAGCACAACCCCTTCCTTTCAGTGCACCACTTATTAATGCACACACATATTTTTCAACCTTTCACAGTCAACTTTAACTAATTAATTTTGTCTACAAGTGTGACAAGCCTACAGTGCCTTCAGAAAGTGTACACACCGTGTGACTTTTGTCACATTTTGTTGTGTTACAACCTGAACTTAAAATGGATGAAATTAACAATTTTTGTCATCGATCGATCGCAAAATACCCCATAATGACAAAGTGAAAACATGTTTTTGGAAATTTTTACAAATTAATTTAAAATGAAAAGCTGAAATGTCCTGCAGAAGTCCATGTGTTCAACTCCTTTGTTATAACACTCCAAATTGAGCTCAGGTGCATACAATTTCCATTTATCATCCTTGAGATGTCTCTACAACTTGATTGGAGACTAATGGTGGCCAATTCAATTTATTGGACAAGATTTAGAAAGAAACACACCTTTCCATATGAAGTCCCACAGTTGGCAGTGCATGTCAGAGTAAAAACTCCACCATGAAGTCCAAGGAACTGTCCGTAGAACTCCGAGATAGAATTGTGAGGAAGCATAGATCTGGGGAAGGGTATAAAACAATTTCTAGTGTTGAAAGTTCCTAAGAGCATAGTGAGCTCCATGATTAGGAAATGGAAAGAATCTGGAACTACCCAGACTCTTCCTAGAGCTGGCCGTCTGACCAAACTGAGCAACCGGGCAAGAAGAACCTTGTTCAGGGAGGTGACCAAGAAACCAATGACCACTCTGATAGAACTACAGAGTTCCTTGGCTGAGATGGGAGAACCTGCCGGAAGGACAACAATCTCTGAAGCACTAAACAAATCGTGGCTGTATGGGTGAGTGTCCATACAGAAGCCACTCTTGAGAAAAAGGCACATCAGCATGCCTGGAGTTTGCAAAAAGGCACATCAAAGACAGAGCAGGAGGCAAAAGATTCTGTGGTCTGATGAGACGGAAATTGAACTCTTTAGCCTGAATGCAAAGCGTTAAGTCTAGCGGAAACTGAGCACAGCTCATCACCCATCTAACACCATCCCCAGCATGAAGCATGGTGGTGACAGCATTATGCTATGGGGATGCTTTTCAGCAGCAGGGACTGGGATATTTGTAAGTATATTGGGAATGGATGGAACCAAATGGAATGGATGCAAGACTGTAACAATGAATGGAACCAAATACAGGTAAATGCTTGAGGAGAACCTGCTTCAGAGTGCAAAAGACCTTAGACTGTGGCAAAGATTTATGTTCCAACAGGACAATGACCCCAAGCATACAGCCCAAGCAACACTGGAATGGTTTCAGAGCAAGAACGTGAAAGTCCTTGAGTGGCCCAGCCAAAGCCCTGACTTGAATCTCATTGAGAATCTGTGGAAAGACTTGGAGATTGCTGCTCACCGACGCTCCCCATCCAACTTGATGGAGCTTGAGCAAATCTGCAAGGAAGAATGGAAGAAAATCCCCAAATCCAGATGTGCAGAACTGATACAGATATACTCAAGAAGACTTGAAGTCTTAATCCCTGCCAAAGGCGCTTCTACAAAGTCTTGACTCAGGGGGTTGATTACTTATTGACACAAGACATTTCAGATTTTCATTTTTAATTATTTGAAAATTTTCTAAAAATATATTTTCACTTTGTCATTATGGGGTATTTTGCGTGGATCGGTGACAAAAAATGTGAGTTTAATCCATTTTAAATTCAGGCTGTAACACAACAAAATGTGAAAAAAGTCAAGGGGTGTGAATACTTTCTGAAGGTACTGTATGTCCTCATCCCATGGCTTGACACTTATGCAATTATCATTTTCTGCATTGTCAATCACTCCAGCCCCTCATAGCAACACACAATATTTTTACAATTCTTCCTACATGTAATGCTGCATCGACACTTCTGTTTGTCCTATCCCCATGCAAAATTAATCTCTGGTTTCTTCCAATCAGCCTAATCACCATCCCCACCATTGCCTGCCCTCTCCCGTCCCCTCCCCCAGCCTGCTCTCGCCTCCTCTCCCTACCCTGGCCTATCCTCTTCTTCTCCCCATTCTTTGTTCCTGGCATCCCCACCTCACCTGTGCCTATCTCCACGCTTGTTTATGGTGGATTTTTCTTGTTGCCCGTTTCACGTAATCAGTAATTTTGCGTAGCATGTTGGCCTAATGTAAATTGTGCTCGAAATATATATTATACAGTATATTTACCATAAAATGAATATTATATCCTTCAGCAATTTCAATGCTCTCCAGTTTTGCTACATCAGAAAATCATATTTTATTTCATCGTATTTGTTATCTCCACAACCCAAGGTGGATGAAGGTTGTTTTTTTTTCACCCTTGTCTGTCTGTCTGTCTGTTTGTATGTGAGCAGGATATCTAAAAAAGTTACGGACGGATTTGGACGAAACCTGTTAGGCAGGCTGGGTGTTTGCCAAGGACGAATTGATTGGATTTTGGTGAAGATCTGCTTCTGGATCAGGATACTGGAATTTTTTCAGTGATTCTTCATCATTGAGAGGGTCAAAATGACATGTATGTATGTATGTATGTATGTATGTATATGTATATGTATATGTATATGTATATGTATATGTATATGTATATATATATATATATGTATGTATGTATGTATGTATATGTATATGTATATGTATATGTATATGTATATGTATATGTATATATATATATATATGTATGTATGTATATATATAAATATATAAGAGCCTGGTGTTGGCGCAGTGGTAAGGGCAGCGGCTTGGGATCCAAAAGGTCCCGAGTTCAAGCCCCGTTGGGCCACTGAATTAATACACCAGGGGGTTGACTCAGCCTGTCATCCTTCCGAGGTCGGCGAAATGAGTACCAGTGCACTGGGCCGGTGTATACCCTGGTTAAAATAGGTGTACCATATCCCTGTGTCATAAGAGGCGACCAGGGTTGCGTCAGGAAGGGCATCCGGCGTAAAACATGTGCCAAATAACTATGCGGATCATACAGATGATCCGCTGTGGCGACCCCGAACGGGAGCAGCCGAAAGAAGAAGATATATATATATATATATATATATATATATATATATATATATATATATATATATATATATATATATATATATATATATATATCAATCACGATGTCTCAAAATTTATGGATGGATTAGGATGAACCTTGGTGGACAGGTTGGGTTTTTGACAAGAACAAATTAATTTGATTTTGGTGAAGATGCGGATCTGGATCCGATAATTTTTTTATACGCCCAGATTCGGGTGAATATACTGATTCTGGCTCACTTTTCCCCGTGTAAGTGGATGGGGGATTTTCAGCGATTCATATATTTTTTTTTTTCCCTAAAAAGTAAACCCCCTTTTTATCCCAAGGTATATTTATTTGTCTCCCCTTTTAACCTAGGGGCACTCTTCAAATAACCAATGCAATAAGATAAAGATTTGTTCAAGTAGTAAAGTAGTAATGTGTTTAAGGTGATTCTGAAGAAATATCTGAAACATATTAGCCAAGGGACACTCTTTTTCAAATAACCAATGCATATTGTTTAGCTCACTCATTGAACCTATAAAGATTTGTTCATTCTCAAATTCCTTCAATAGTTTAATTTTCTTTGCACAATAATCCACATCTAAAATATTTAAAAATAAAACATTTGAATCTTTATATTTTTTTTAAGATACCCCTTTTGTGCCATTACGAAATGATAAACTTCTCTTAATGCTTTTGTTTGACCACCTCCTGAGCCACATATCATTTTGAGATTATAGTAAATTGTTTTTTCATTGTTCAATTGATAACCATCAGAGTTTTCAGTCCATTCAAGGATATTTAATTTTTTCTTTACATCCTCTTACTAGTTACTAGTTTTTAAATTGATTCGCTTATTTGTTTTATTAATCTTTGTTTTAGTTCTTTTTTCAATAAGACTTATTTGATATTTTTCACATTCATTATGTTTTCCATTTATATACCAAGACTGAGATTTTCTCCACTCTTTGGTTTGATTAATACTTGTTTTTTACTATTTATATATTGTGAAAAAACGTGGCGGAAGCCCTTAAAAACCCGAACCCATCTTGCCATCGTTAAAACACAATCTATTCTATACACTCCATCATACAATATCCATATGGAACACAATCTATTCCATTATCTAAAATAAATCTCTTATCATCAAAGGCTCCTCATGCCTTTTTATTTACTTCTTCACTATATATCTTATGTTTATAACTTCTTGTTGCATTCATTTTCCTATATTCTTCTTTCTTATTCATCAAACAATTATAATTTCTAAAAGTTATTGATTTCTTAATTACATATTTCTTTGTTCCCTTTAACCTCTTATCAATCTGATCACCATACTTATAAGCATATGCCTTTGCTCTCAATCCAATAAACTCACTCATTACTTTTCCACCCAACTCATCCTTAAACTTACTAATAACCTTTTCATTCTTTTTTGGAAAATAACTCACTCTTCTTACTAAAATTACTTGCATCATATACTCCAATATTTTTCTTCATATCATTATAAACATCATCAGTTTTTATATCTAGGATAAAACTATCAGTGTCCATATACAATAATGAAACATTTTCACCATACTCTTTCTTTAAGCCATTATACAAATAATCATACATCAATATCTTTGATAAATCAAGAACTGCTGTTCCAATATAAATTGGTTTTATCCATTACAATACTTTCCCTTTCCATATGAATAGCAGAAAAGTTCTCTGAAAAAACCTCTTCTGTCTTAAAACTTGGTTTATTTTTCATTCTGGAAGCTTCTTTCCAAAATGTTGCAAATCTAATGTTTTGCCTGTTTCTAACATTTTCCATTGTCTTTCCAAAGACAGCATTATTCATCAATTTATAGAATTCCCTTTCAAATTTTACTTTTGTATTTGTTCTCATATCTGTATTGAATTTAATATACTTTTTCATCCAAGGACTTTGTTTAAATTTTAAAACTCTATGAATTTTAGCTACTCTCAATCCTTCTCTCAAAAACTGTTTCAAGCTTCTCTGATGCAAAATATATCCCTCTTTATCATAGAATGTTGTTAATAACTTTTCTGTTGATTTGCCTTTAATATTAAAACTTTTATGATAATCACTTAACCATTCTTTCTTTGGGGTTTTTCTCACATGCAAAAGGAAGGTCTTTATGCTTATTATGAAGATCACTCGGGTACCTCAAATAAACTTCCAAATAATAACCTTCTTCTTCCTCATTCAATTCCTCTTGAGAAGAAATTACAATATTCATCAAAGCCTTTTTATAATCCTTTTCTTCTTCCCACTCTAATTTACCAGAAGGCAGAGATTGAGACATTGCCCATCCATACAAATTATTAGCATCAAAATACATCAAATAATTACTATCTTTTTCACTATCATAATTTGGAAGATATTTATTATTTGCTTTTGCATATCTTTTTGAACATACTTGTGATATTCCACCTCTCTTCGACTTCTCGATCATCAAAAGCATATCGACATCACTGATTAAATCTATATCTTGTTTTGTCATTTTCAACGTTGCACTCCAAGCTAAACCAGGAGCTGTGAAATAGTGGGCAGAATCTAATCCATAACAATTTTTATTATGACAGAGTGATCTAAAAGCTTCAAACACATCAGCTTACAATAAAACATGTTTTTAGATACAAATCATGATATTCTCCAAAGTTCTTTATCTTAAATATTTTCCAAATTTCTTGTGCGTGTTTATATTCCTTATCACTTATCTTTTCTTCATAAAGGTTATTATAGAAACTTGCTTTTCAAGGAAGTTGTGTTTCTTTAAATCTCATAAATGAATCCATATAATCATGAGGATGAATTCCCTTACTTGCAAGAATTTTCTCTTTACTTTGAATTTCATTCCTTGTTTGAATTTCCTCTCCAGTTAGAATTCCCTCTTTAATCAGAATTTCATCTTTAATCAGAATTTCCTCTTTCGTTAGAATTTCATTCATTGTTTGATTTTCTTTATAATTCAAATTTCATCTTCAGTTAGAATTTCTTCATTCATTTCTTCATTAATTCATTAATTGTGGAGATTAATAAATCTCAATATAAAGACATTTTATATCATTAAATAAGGTATTATAAGTTTCCATGGACAATAAAGATGCCTCATATTCTTTTGTTGTGTCAAGTTGTAGTGGGTATGGGAATGAAGATGTGTGGTCGCTTGTTGTGAAATTTAATACTCAGGTTTGTGCTTCTCATCTTATTTAATATGAGGTAAAATGTCTTTATATTGAGATTTATTAATTATATTCATGTTCATCAACTGGTCTAAAATGGCTGATGCTTCATTAAAACATTGTTATTTCCAGCCTTCTTACTACCGAACAACAATAAGTCTATTAACTAATTGCGATGGGTCATTTTGGAAGAAAACTAACACCTGAACCAAGGATACTTAAAGCCTGAATAATGTGTTTCTCCTTCTCATTCTTGCTATGTTTACCAGAAAGACTAGCCCTATAATCAACAGAGTTCAGCAGATCAATATATACTCTTTCATCATTATTTTCCTTATCCAATGGTTTATCAAACTACTTTGATTCATTCCTCACAGTTGAAGCTTGTCTTCCATCTTTTGTGAGAAGAAACATTAATCTGGGGGTTAGTTTAACAGGGGGTTGAGCAGACCTCAAGAACCTTAATTCATCATTAAATATCAATACATTTTCTTGAACAAGATGAAATATTGCTGGTTGTTCTGTGGGAATGAGTCCTGCTTTGGTTTTTGATTCTGCTGAATATTCATTGTTTTGAAGAGCATTCACAATATAAGCAGGGGGGTGATTCATCTCTTCCAGTTGTTGAAATAATCCTTCATCATCATATTCTCATTCCCCTAGATGCTCTAATTCTTCCTCTGTCATTTGATCAAAATCTTTTAACATTTGAAGTTTTTTAGGAGTATATTCTACTGTGGGAACTGTGGAAACATCTGCAATTTTTTTCTTTGGAAGTTTGTAAAAGTGGTTTAAAAAATTTATCTTGTTTTCTTTCAAATGCTTCTTCACCCGTTAGTTTCTGTCTGCGTTTCTTCTTTATGTCTTCCTGTTGTTTTACAACTTTTGAAACCAACTCTTGATAAACCTTAAATCTTCTTGCTCTTTCTTTCGCATCCATTTATTTATTGGAAAATATCATTTAATAGCTCATCTTGTTTCACAACAATATATTTGTATTTTTCAGTCGTGTGTTTCATGTAATCTGCAAATTCTTTTTTACTGCATAATGTAGAACAATTGTCTCTCCAAAAATTATTTATATCTATTGAATTTAACTTGAATAAAATAAAAGTATTAGCATTGTTTCTGATGGAACGAAGAGGAAGTTGAAAGTATGATTGACTCAGATAAATACAATTACAAGAAGAATGTCTCCCTCTTGTGTAGTAGCTGTCCATTACCGTTTGGTCTCTCTCATTAACACAACCATCAAAGATAACGAGGTTCTTTTGTGATTTATCCAAATCTTGGGGAGACGGTATATCATCTGTATTATCACTAAGAATACAAGTTATCAGTTTTTATTTCTTTTTACATCTCTCTGTATCACAAAATAGTTGTATTATATCTTCAATGTTAAAATCATTTAGGTTTTTTTGAAGTTTAAATAAACCGATTATATCTTCTTTTTGAAGACCAGCATTAAAACCTTGTGAGAGTAGTTGATACTCTGGTTGAAAACTTGACTTTGTGAAAATTATTAAATTATCATAATCTAAAAAATTGGGAGACAGGAGCATCTTCAAAAGTAAGCAGGTTTTTCCGCATCCACTTGAACCAACTATGAGACATCTTAATGAATTTGGGAGATTTTTATTGTTGTTAAATTTTATCTTATTTTCCCAAATGGGTAAAAAATCATTCATTTATATATTTGGAAAACATGTTATTTAATTTATTATTGGCTTTTTTAGAAACTCTATATGTTATCCTAAGTTCAGGTTTAATTTCAAGATAATCCATTATTTTATTTATGCAATATCTTGTGTTGATATTTCCCTGAAAATCACATCCATGAATAATATATAACAACAATCCTTTGAACATTTCTCTAATACGTTCAGTTTCTTCCATTGTAAGGAAAGGTGTGTTATCACCCTCATGCTTTACATTCATTTCTCTAATCAATCTTGTAAAGTAATTCATTTTTGGTGTAAATCTAAAGGAATTATTTTCCTTTTTATATTTTTATTATCATTAATTAGAAGATAATCACAGAATATACATTGTTTATAGGCTTTTAACTCTGTGTTTAATCCCACTCTATCACACGCAGGACAATTCTCAAATTTGTCATCTGGAGAATCGGGGAAGTCTAGCATATTTATAAAGTAAAACTTTACCTAAACTAAAATTCATCGATACTTTCAGTTGCATATTGACTCATATTTAATAATATTACCATCGATATCTATATACTTTTTTTCATTACCAGATTCAACTACAACATTTTTTATATTAAAGGTAATTTTAAAATGATCCTTAACTACTATTGAACGAAATGTCATTTCACCTGATATATTAACATCCTTTATTTCATCAGGATTTACATCTTTAGGGTTGTTGAAAAAAATACAAATTTCTCCTTGCATATTACAGATGGTCTTATCTTTTCTTTCGAAAGCTTCATCCATAAGGTTTTTATTTTTTGATACTTTTTCTTGTTTCATTGCTTTTTCTAGTTTTGAATATATTACCAGAAGGAGATAATTTAATTGATGTTCTTCCAGATATACTAAAAGCCCTTCCACTGAAGGAAATTGAAGAACTCACCTTATCCACCATAATTGTTTTTATCCAATAGTTGTTATATTTATCTTTGTTCAATTTTACATCCTTGACATATTTCTCAGTATATTTTACAAATGAAGAAATTGTTTGAAGCTTGTGTTTTGTGTCTTGAAACATTTGTTTTTATTAAGTGAAAAAAGTTGGAGGATAAAATGGTTTTAAGCACAGATTCACCTATAAATGAAACGAAATTTTCATCAAGAAAATTTTAGTTTAAGCAAAGTTTTATTATATAAATATGGTGAATACAACGTACTGCGATGTTTGTAATCATGAATATAAGTATTATAAAAAAACACCTTCAAACCAACAAACATACATTTAATCTATTTTAGCAAATATCTCCTCTTGAGTTGGAAAGAAAACATTGTGATATCTGCTCAAAGGATGTTTTGAAGAGTAGTTATAATAGACGTCTTCAATCACAAAAACACAAGAAAAATGAGTTTAAAGTAAAGGGAGACTTTTCTATTGAAAACACTGATGGGGCATTTAAAGGGCATAAAGGATAAAATAAGGATTTTTCAATTTGGAGAACCCGGGCCATCATCAATAGCTGAATCAATTGAAATAGTGAAACCTGATGTTGAAGAAGTTATTAAAAAGACATTAAAAGAAATGAAAACTTTAAAGTTTTATATGGGAGTGAAAATGAATATGAAAAGACAAGATGAAGAACAAACTCCTTATATGAGAACAGATCTTCATTTTATAACATCATTTCAAGATTTTTTGAATAGTGGGGTTTATGAAGAACTATCAAGACAAGAGGAGGATGTTGATAATACATTGGGAGGAAGTGGATTTCATATTCAAAAAAAATCATCTTTTTAGATATACACATTCTAAAATCAAACTCTCTTAAAGCTTCTTCTTATATTGAATTACCAAAAGAAGTAAAACTAAGGAAGGCAGTTGTTAATATTAAGAACAATGATAATAAATGTTTTCTCTGGTCTGTTCTTGCTCACTTACATCCACCAAATTGTAATTCAGAAAGAGAAAAACAATATATGAAATATGAGACTACCTTGGACATTAAAGATTTTAAATTCCCAATGCCACTAACAGATATTCCTAAATTTGAGAAAAAGAATAATCTTTCTATTAATGTATATGGATTAACGGATACAAACAAAGTTCAAATATTAAAAATTTCAAACAACGATAAAAATGAAGAAACACACATTGATCTTTTATTTTTTAGTGTTGGAAAGAATTCACATTATACATACATCAATAATTTATCAAGATTAATCTCTTCTCAGGTATTGAGAACAGCAAACAAAATATATCCTTGTAAGCGATGTCTTAATTCATTTCATACAAAAGAACGATTAGAACAACATTCAAAATATTGTAGAAATCATAAATCAGCTGTAATTACAATGCCTAAACCTGGTGAAAAGATTTATTTTGAAGATTATAATAAATCTATCATGCACCCATTTGTGATATACGCTCATTTTGAATGTATCCTAAAAAAGATAAATACTGCTTCTCCTCATCCAAAAGAATCACAAACAAATAAATATCAAAAACATATTCTTTATGGTTTATGTTATTATAGCAAATCATCTGTTTGAGAAAAGTATAATAAACTTGAACATTATAGTGGAAAAAAAGCTTCACAAGAGTTTGTAAAACTATTAGAAAAGGATTGTATAAGACTAACTAAATTAATGAAAGAAACAAATGAACCGATGAAATTAACCGAAGAAGAAAAATTAGAATTTAGAAAGAACAATATCTGTCATATTTGTGAGGAGGAAATTGAGGAGTCAAAAGTTAGGAATCATTGTCATATTACTGGTAAATATAGAGGTCCCGCTCATTCCTGTTGAAATCTTAATTATAAATTTCCTTCTTTTATTCCAGTCTTTCTTCACAACAGCGCCAACTATGATACACATCTATTTATAAATGAACTTTCAAAAACACCAGGGAATATTTCTGCCATAACAAACACAAGTCAAAAGTATATTTCATTTACAAAAATGATATTCACAAAACCTTAAACTCGTATTAGGTTTCTAGATTCTTACAAGTTTATGGGAACACCACTAGCCTACCCAGCATCAAATCTAAGCTCCACGGGGTCTTTTCCAAATCTTAATTCATTCTTTCCAAAAGAGGAAACTCTAACTAAAGAGGAAATTCAGATTAAAGAGAGAATTCAAAGTAAAGAGGAAATTCTAATTAATGAAGAAATTCTAATTATAAAGAAAATTCAAACAATGAATGAAATTCTGATTAAAGAGGGAATTCTAACTGGAGAGGAAATTCAAACAAGGAATGAAATTCAAAGTAAAGAGAAAATTCTTACAAGAAAGGGAATTTATCCTTATGATTATATGGATTCATTTATGAGATTTAAAGAAACACAACTTCCTTCAAAAGAAAGTTTCTGTAATAACCTTTATGAAGAAGAGATAAGTGATAAGGAATATAAACACGCACAAGAAATTTGGAAAATATTTAAGATAAAGAACCTTGGAGAATATCATGATTTGTATCGAAAAACAAGTTTTATTGTTAGCTGATGTGTTTGAAGCTTTGAGATCACTGTCATAATAAAAATTGTTATGGATTAGATCCTGCCCACTATTTCACAGCTCCTGGTTTAGCTTGGAGTGCAATGTTGAAAATGACAAAACAAGATATAGATTTAATCAGTGATGTCGATATGCTTTTGATGATTGAGAAGTCGAAGAGAGGTGGAATATCACAAGTATGTTCAAAAAGATATGCTAAAGCAAATAATAAATATCTTCCAAATTATGATAGTGAAAAAGATAGTAATTATTTGATATATTTTGATGCTAATAATTTGTATGGATGGTAAATTAGAGTGGGTGGAAGAAAAGGATTATGAAAAGGCTTTGATGAATATTGTTATTTCTTCTCAGGAGGAATTGAATGAGGAAGAAGAAGGTTATTATTTTGAAGTTGATTTGAGGTACCCGAGTGATCTTCATAATAAGCATAAAGACCTTCCTTTTGCATGTGAGAAAAACCCCAAAGAAAGAATGGTTAAGTGATTATCATAAAAGTTTTAATATTAAAGGCAAATCAACAGAAAAGTTATTAACAACATTCTATGGTAAAGAGGGATATGTTTTGCATCAGAGAAGCTTGAAACAGTTTTTGAGAGAAGGATTGAGAGTAGCAAAAATTCATAGAGTTTTAAAATTTAAACAAAGTCCTTGGATGAAAAAGTATATTAAATTCAATACAGATGTGAGAACAAATACAAAAGTAAAATTTGAAGGGGAATTCTATAAATTGATGAATAATGCTGTCTTTGGAAAGACAATGGAAAATGTTAGAAACAGGCAAAACATTAGATTTGCAACATCTTGGAAAGAAGTTTCTAGATTGATAAATAAACCAAGTTTTAAGACAGAAGAGGTTTTTTTCAGAGAACTTTTCTGCTATTCATATGGAAAGGGAAAGTATTGTAATGGATAAACCAATTTATATTGGAACAGCAGTTCTTGATTTATCAAAGATATTGATGTATGATTATTTGTATCATGGCTTATGAAAGAGTATGGTGAAAATGTTTCATTGTTGTGTATGGACACTGATAGTTTTATCCTTGATATAAAAACTGATGATGTTTATAAAGATATGAAGAAAAATATTGGAGTATATGTTATAAGTAATTTAAGTCAGAAGAGTGAGTTATTTTCCAAAAAGAATGAAAAGGTTATTGGTAAGTTAAAGGATGAGTTGGGTGGAAAAGTAATGAGTGAGTTTATTGGATTGAGAGCAAAGGCATGTGCTTATAAATATGGTGATCAGATTGATGAGAGGTTAAAGGGAATAAAGAAATATGTAATAAAGAAATCAATAATTTTTAGAAATTATTATAATTGTTTGATGAATAAGAAAGAAGAATATGGGAAAATGAATACAATCAGAAGTTATAAACATAAGATATATAGTGAAGAAGTAAATAAAAAGGCATTAGGAGCCTTTGATGATAAGATATTTATTTTAGATAATGGAATAGATTGTGTTCCATATGGATATTGTATGATAGAGTGTATAGAATAGATTGTGTTTTAACGATGGGAAGATGGGTTCGGGTTTTTAAGGGCTTCTGCCACGTTTTTTCACAATATATAAATGGTTAAACCAAGTATTAATCAAACTCAAGAGTGGAGAAAATCTCAGTCTTGGTATATAAATGGAAAGCATAATGAATGTGAAAAATATCAAATAAGTCTTATTGAAAAAATAACTAAAACAAAGGTAAATAAAACAAATAAGCGAATCAATTTAAAAACTAGATATGAGTAAGAGGATGTAAAGAAAAAATTAAATATCCTTGAATGGACTGAAAACTTTGATGGTTATCAATTGAACAATGAAAAAACAATTTACTATAATCTCAAAATGATATGTGGCTCAGGAGGTGGTCAAACAAGAGCATTAAGAGAAGTTTTTCATTTCGTAATGGCACAAAAGGGGTATCTTAAAAAATATAAAGATTCAAATGTTTTATTTTTAAACATTTTAGATGGGGATTATTGTGTAAAGAAAATTAAACTATTGAAGGAATTTGAGAATGAACAAATCTTTATAGGTTCAATGAGTGAGCTAAACAATATGCATTGGTTATTTGAAAAAGAGTGTCCCTTGGCTAATATGTTTGATATTTCTTCAGAATCACCTTTAACAAATCACATTACTACTTTACTATTTGAACAAATCTTTATCTTATTGCATTGATTATTTGAAGAGTGCCCCTAGGTTAAAAGGGGAGACAAATAAATATGCCTTGGGATAAAAAGGGGGTTTACTTTTTCGGGAAAAAAAATATGAATCGCTGAAAATCCCCCATTCACTTACATCGGGAAAAGTGAGCCAGAATCAGTACATTCACCCTACTGCCCAAATATCTATATATATATATATATATATATATATATATATATATATATATATATATATATATATATATATATATATATCGGGCGTATAAAAAAAATTATTAAAGTGATTCTTAATAATTGAAAGATAGGGTGATTATAGCAGGATATTTAGGCTTGCCCCGAAGGGGATGGAGACTATTAAAACGTATGTACGTGCGTGCGTGCCCGCATTTATACCTTTTTACTTTTAAAATTTGGACATTTTCTTCAAAACCGCTCAATGAGAAAAATTTAACCTTGGCATATGTCATCAACTCTCCATGGGGTGTATAGGGTGATGTCATCGGTGAATTGGTATTCCAGTCATAATTCGTTGAATTGAAATCCTTTCCCGAAAAACCAAACTTCAGATATCAGATCTGTGACCCGATGTGAGTGCATAATTGAAACTATGACGTTAATAACCCATGCCAAGAAACTCTGACGTAATGGTGTGCTCGGTTGATAAGGCTATATGGGCCATCATAGCAGTGGGTTGTAATCGTAGCGTATTCAGTTAATGGTGGTATGTTTGTTCATAATGAACGTGCGAGGCGAGACTATGCGCTCTGCGAGTGCCGTTCTAGTTTAAGAAGTTATGGACGGATTATGGCAAAACTTGTCGGATGAGTTGGGTAGGTGACAAGAACAAGGCAATTAGATTGTGGTTAAGGTCCAGATGCAGATCCGGTCTATGAGTGGGATACAAAACGTAAACTGTTGAGCCTTGCAGAAGTGTGTGTGCTCTCCCGAGTGCCATTGCAGTTGTCATTATCATCGTGGTCATCATTGTTGTTGGCTTCCTGTGTTTTTGGACTTATATTACCATGTTTTCACTTCCACAATCGTTGAGTCTGATAACGTGGCAGCTCTGCAGCAATTTTATACTATGCCTGTCGAAATGATAAAATTATTTTTTCATGGTGCATGTGAAATGAATTTGCACAAGATGAATGAGACAACCTTGTACGTACATTATCTGAGACCTCTTATGATTGTAATGGTATTCAGATTGTGTTCATGACTGAATCGGCTATTTTGTGTTTGCACCTGTTGCAGGTTGAACAATGAAGCATATATACCACATGGGCCAAAAGTAGTTGAAGCCTTTGCTAAAAAGGGACTATGTGGCTTGCTGGAACTGGAGAAACATTGGAGGCAGCATTTTCTAGACTCTATGGCCCCACAATTTCTACCGAAGCAATGGTCTCCCAGCCACAACCATGAAAAGATGTTGCTACTTGCTGATGAGACAACATAGTTAGTAGTGGAGCAACAACTAAGTCATCTATTTTTTTTGATGGTCTAGACTGTTCACAAGCCCAATGTCACATGAGCAGATGGCTGCACACACTGCACAGATCGATGATTGATGCTTTCAAATATGTTTTGTTTTATGACAAGTTCCACAAGTTAGAGGATGATATTTGAAGAATGTTCAATCGCTAACGGTCTTCAGTCAAGTGCAATGACCTATCAAGAGATTTTGGTCCTCCCAAAGGACCATGGCTTTTTTGCAAGGGGAGTGGGGTGTAAGATGCAATTGGGTCATAAATGTCGGCATGAACCATTTTATGTTTGGCTTTAAAGGTTATCAGCAAAATTTTAAAATCTATATGTTGGTGTAATGGGAGCCTGTGAGATTTTCCTTTTCTCTCTTCCTTTCTCCCAATCACCCAATTTTATTCTTCCCCCCTCCACTCACCCCTTATCCTGTTCATATGAAGGTTCATCCTTCCTTTAATTAATCTTTCATTCTTCCTTCATATGCTGTCATCCATGTATTCCTATGTGCTTACCTGTGAGAGCAATGGCAAATGCTTTGCCTTCTGTTCACAATGTGACCTCATTCTTACCCCCTCCACCCACCCCCCGCTGTCTTCAAGACAGTTATTCGCCACCTTCTCAGATGCCCCCCCCCATATCGAAAGCCATGATCTTTTATACACCCGTTAAACCACCCCCACCCCTCCCAAAATTTTGCTTGTATATCCATCTTGTCCACCGCTTGCGTTTCTCCCCAACCCTCATCTTTATGTGCATCCCTTGTTTGTCTGTCTCTGTCTACCTTCTCCCTCAGTCCTATTGGCAATTCCCCTTTCTCCTGCTGTTCCCTTGATGTTGTGCCCTGGTCTGTTCTGTGTCCTCGCTCTTCCATGAGTCGAGACCATGTATCTTTTAAAAAAAACTTCTCCTTCCTCTGACCCTTTCCCTTTCTCATTCCCATTCTCTTACCATGCTCACTCCTGTTTCCTTTCTCCTTTCCTTTGCAGTATATATGCCCATTCAAAACAATCCATCATGCAGGTAAACTGCAGCTTTCCTCAGAGCATTCAATAAACTGGCTCTTTGCCCCAGCCATATGTGTTGTCCACATTGCAGTTATTGGTGTTCAGAAATGGAAACGTCTTTGTAAATGCAGACGCATGGGTTCTTCCTTTTTTTTCCTGCCAATTGAGTTTTAACTGTCGTATTCCTGTTCCTCACCCTCGTATTCCTGTTCCAACTCAACCAGCTTATTTTTGTTTTTTTTTCCATTTGCAGAGTCGAGACTCGTGGAAGAGCTGCAGCACAGAAGAGCGCATAACAAAAACAACAGTGCACATAATTGCCCCTTCCCCCGAATTCCTCATTTCACCATTCCTGTTGGTGAAATAAGCATCAGTCCCCGATGGGGCTATTTATTTATAACGAGCGAATACAACCTGTCACTTCGTGGGTGGGGATATTAAGGGGGAGAGAGGACGGAGGGAAGGGAGGGGAGGCAGAGAGAATGATATGTTATGCTTAACCGAACACATTAAAAAAAAAGTCAGAACAGCTGTACACATAATGACACCAGTTTATAATGTAATCCGCTGGCACATCTGCAAAAACTTTGATGTCCCAGTTCCAGAAAATATGTTGGAACATGAACCAAAAATAATCACTGAAAACATGGAAGTACCGACCGCTCACATACGAACTAATGATCCCATCGAGCGTGAACATCAAAAACAAAGCGTTGCGACCAGATGTACTTTTTTTTTTTTTTTTTTTGTATACCTTGGTCGAGGCTCGTATGAGAGCTAACACACAACTCACAGCAAGGAGGCATGAGACAAGAGGGGCGGGAGTGGAAGGGACAAAACAGTGGGGAACAGACACATTAGGTGAACTGTGGAAGGGAGAGGGATGGGGATGGGACGGGGAACATGGCGAAGAGAAGATGGACATTTCAGGGACTTTCAGGAAGGAAAGCAGGAGAAATGAAGGAAGTGGGCTTGGGTGGATTTTCGGGGGTAGAAAAGATCGAGGATTTGGATGGGGGAAGATAAGAGGTGGTGGTGAACAGCTGTTTTGAAAGCCTGGAGGGAAGAATGGGAAAGAATAGAGTGAGGAAGTTTATTCCAAAGGCGGGAAAAAAGAGGAATGAAAGAGTGAAGATGAGCAGTGATTCGTGATTTTGGTAGTTTTACCAGAAGGGGGTTGTTGGCGGACCTTGAGCGCCCTGTGGAAATGTGGTGGGGACAAATCGCAGAGAGAGCAGGGGGGCAAGGCTGGAGAGGAGTCGGTAGAAGACAGAAAGACCACCGACCAACCTGCGGTGATTGAGTGAGAGGCCCGAAGACTCAGCTTCATTGCGGGAGATGCCGATGATCTTAAATGCCCTGGTTTCGACAGCGTGAAGCCGAGAAAGGTGGGAGGCAGGAGCACCAGCCCAGAGGGGAGAGCAGTACTCCATCAGGCTACGGACAAAAGCTTTGTAAGTGGTCAGGAGCTCAAGAGGGCCGAGGAAGGACTTAGCACGACGGAGGATTCCCAGTCGGCGACTGGCTTTTGAGGCGAGGTTGGAAATGTGACTTTCCCAGGAAAGGTCATGGCAGATAGTGAGACCTAGAAGCTTGAAAGAAAAGACTTCTTCCAGAGGATTGTTGAGAAAGTGGATGGGGGGGTTTTGTAAACGGTCCTTTCGAAGAGACAGTGAGAGTGTGAGATTTGTCTGGATTGAATAACATGTTCCACGTGTTGGACCAGTTTGTGATTTTATCCAGATCTGCAGTGAGTGAAGAAGCTGCTGCTTGCCGGTCTGAGGGATGACAGATGGTACGGCAGAGGGTGGAGTCATCGGCAAAGAGAAATAGAGGATTTTCCAGAGAGTCCGAGAGATCATTGATGAAAACCAGAAAAAGAACAGGGCCCAGAACGCTACCTTGAGGAACTCCAGCCTGCACAGGAAGAGGGGATGAAAGAACTCCATTTAGGGCCACACGTTGACTGCGACAGGAGAGGAAGTCTGCGAGCCATGAGTGGAGATGGCCTTGAATACCATGGGAAGAGAGTTTGGTGAGTAGGGCAGGGTGCCAGACTGTGTCAAAAGCACGTGATATGTCCAGGGATACGGCTCGGATTTCCTGTCTGGCATTGAGGACCTCCATCCATTGATGGGAGAGCAGAAGCAGCATATCCAGGGTAGAGTGACCTGGTCTGAAACCAAATTGATGATTGGAAATCAAGCCATTGGAGAAGAGGAAGGATTTCATATCTGAGGCGATGATGGATTCCATCACCTTGCTGATGATTGGGAGAAGGCTGATTGGTCTGTAGTTACAGGGATCTGTTTTTGCACCTTTTTTATGCAGGGCAGTGATGTTAGCAGATTTCCAAGCAGATGGCAGATGACCTTGGGCAAATGAGAGGGTGAATAGAACAGAGAGTGGGTGAGCAAGAGCAGAAGAGCAGGCTTTGAGGACACGTGGGCTGATGCCCTCTGGACCGGTTGCAGAATCTGACTCGAGGTTTGAAAGCAAGCTCTCCACCTTGTCAAGAGAAAAGGATACGAGTCCAGGGACAGTTGGGTGCGACTGGGTAAAGTGGGTAGAGATAGTGATGGGTTTAGGACACAAGATTTAGCTGCAAACACCGAGTTTAGACATTCAGCTTTATCACGTGTGGAATCAGCAGTGCGGCCATTTGAGGTAAGGGAGGGGATTGAGGGGGAACATACACCAGAAACAGATTTGATTAAACGCCACCAGGATTTTGAGGAGGGAGAGAGGTTTGAGAGTTCAGACTTGAGATGAGAAAGATGTTGTTTTCTGGCTCTCCTGAGGGTAGATACACACTTGTTCCGAGCTTTGTGGAAAGAACTGAGATTGCCCTCAGTTGGGTTTGCTTTCCATGAGGCAAAGGCAAGTTGTTTCAGGACAACTGCCTCGCCACAAGCTTCAGTAAACCAAGGGCGGGAGGAAGGGTAGGACAACTGAACACGAGAGGGGATAAATCTGTGCATGAGGGAGAGCAAGTTTCTTTGAAAGAATTCCCACGATGAGTTGATGTTTGAGAAAGTAGTGATAGGAGACCAGTCTGTCAGTTTGATGGCTGCTCGGAGACCCTGCCAGTCGGCTTGAGTAAAATGCCAGACTCGACGGCGGTGAGGTGGTTCTCTGATAACAGCCAGAGAGATGTCCACTTTGACAAGGACGTGGTCAGAAGAACCAATTGGAGCGAAGGAAGAGCAGCAGATATTGTCAGGGAAATTTGTCAAAATTAAATCCAGAAGAGATGGAGTACCATTGGTTGAGATCCGGGTCGGGAAGTTGACCGATTGAGTCAGTCCCAATGAGTCGCAGAAAGCTTTTGCTGAGGTGCCATGGCAGGTGAGAGAGGTACCCACACCGAGCCAACTGGCGTGATGACAATTGAAGTCACCACATAAGAGGAAGAGAGAGTTTAGATGAGAAGATAGAAGATGGTCCATGTTTTCGGATAGTGAGGTGTAGATGGAGTCATCACTGTTCGGTGGACGGTACAGTACACATATAAACATGAGGTGGGAGTGGAGGGGAAGCCGAAGCCAGAGGTATTCCTGCGGGTGTGGGGGAGTGAGAGCAGTGCATGGAGAGTGAGGAATAGAGTCTTTGATGAAGAGAGCAACACCTCCACCAGGACGAGGCTCAGGTCTGTCATACCGTAAGAGGGAGTAGCCAGGGAGAGATACTTGGGAGTCAGACACGTCTTGGGAGAGGAAAGTTTCTGTTAGGCAGATAATGTCAGGTTTGTCAGTGGCAACCTGTATGGAAAGATCTGAAAGGTTTGAGCGAAGGCCCCGGATATTTGAGGTCCACACTTTTAATGAAGAGGAAGGGGAGGAGGCTTTGGGTGCAGGAGGTGGACGGGGAGGGGGAGGGTTGGACAAGGCATGACGGAGGCTGGTAAGGAGTGTTGCTGAAGGAGTGTGGGGTATTCCAGAACAGCGACGGGAGGGGGCCGAAAGACGAGGAGAAAAGCATCTGTGGTGCTGGGGGAGAGGGGGACAAGAGACAAGGAAGAAGGCAGTTGAGGATTTGAGGAGGTGGAGTGAAGAGATGGAGGCGAGAGCGCAGTGGAGGGAGGCAGGTTCGTGGATGAGAGGGGCGGCAACTTTGAGAAGGAAGAGTGAGGGGGACGAAAGGTGGGAGAAAGGTGAGGGGGGGATTTTTGAGAGAGGTGAGATGGGGGCTTGGAGGGTGAAGAGTGGGATGGTTGGTGTGAGAGTGAGAGTGAGGGGGGAGGGGGGTGAGTTGGCACTGAAGTTGGAAAAAAAGAATGTTTGATGGAAAGCGAGCATCCATGGCAAACTGTGGTTTTTAAAAGTTTTAGGTCAGAGATGCGATTTAACACAATTCTTGATGGATGCAATGAAGGCGAATTCAGAGCATGGAGAGAAGAAAGGCTGTAATAGTTGGATTTTTTAGGCAAGGAATGAAGGAGAGGTCGAAATGAGAGCAGTCTGTTAAAATAGCAGAAGAGTAGTGCATTGTGAAACAGTAAAGAGTACCACATGTGTGAGAGAGGAAGATGAAGCATTATAAGATCGTTTTTGTAGTTAAAAATAATGTACGAGAGAGTTCAACAGATTAGGTCATGGAAGTGTAAAAAAAAAAAAAAAATCGAGGAAGAAGACGAGGAGGAAGTTAAGAGGAATAAGAAGGTGAGCGTGTTGTTGTTGTTGTTGTTGGGTATATATATATATATATTTTTTTTTTTGTTAATATTAATATATGAGAGAGTTCAACAGATTAGGTCATGGAAGTGTAAAAAAAAAAAAAAAAATCGAGGAAGAAGACGAGGAGGAAGTTAAGAGGAAGAAGAAGAAGCAGAATCGGGAGAAGGTGAGCGTGTTGTTGTTGTTGTAGGGTTTTTTTTTTTTTTTTTGAGATAAGAAAGAGATTAGTTGGGAGAATGGGGGATGTTTGTGAAATGAGAGCGAGAGATGAACCTTCAGAGTTTAGGCTTTATTCCATTTGATTGGAGCCGCTTCTACGGGCACACCGGGGAATACAGGTTCAGCTAGGAGTACATAAGCAGTAACGTATACATGTGCAGTTAATCATTGCAGACTAAATCCGCGTAAGCACGGAGTTCGATATAATCTCCATTCTCACCAGTCAATGAGCACCTTCAGTTAACGAGCATCAAGTGAACAGCCGATGTAAATGGCAATGCCCCGGGGACAACCCCTCGTGCCGCAGAGACCTCCCCTTATACGCGAGACGCACAACATGTGATCCCGCGTCATGTCCCTCAATTCACCTCAATTCACCACATTCTCCTCACCTTTAAAATGTAACTAGGGGCCCATCTTACACACCATGATTGCTTTAGCACTATAGGAGTATACATTTCAAGCAACGCGGACTAATAGGTCTACAGAAGCATACATGCCAAGCAGTGATTATTTTGAGTTGTAGGAGCATGGAAATGAGCATCGATATATGATATAATGGGCATATAGTAGCATGAGCAGCGAGAATGCCGATAATCCCCTTTACAGATTGAGTCGTCGAGGGGGCCTTATTCGTCGACCTCTCCGGGAGTAAACGGCAGTTTCACTTGAGGGAGACTCCCGATCCTCTTGGTGAGCCTCGACTTGTGCCGGGGATGACTCCTCGATCGCTCTCGGGTGGAACGCGGTAGCCCCGTCGCCCGGCGGAGTTCCTGGGGGGGAAATGTCAGAAGGAGGAGTGCCAGAAGGTGGTGTACCTGCGGGAGGAGTACCTGAGGGAGCCAGATGGCGAACCGACACAGTGGTCTCCCTGCCATCCGGGAGCCTGACATGAGCATACTCTGGATTAGTGTCAATGAGTTCGACCCCCTCCACCAGGGGTTCATACTTGCTTTGTCGTACCGGGCGTTTCATGAACACTGTACCGGGATGGGTCAGCCAGTTGGGCACCGTTTGACCATCAACATAACGTCGCTGGTGAGTAAACATTCGTTCGTGAGGAGTGGCATTGGTGGACGTGCAGAGCAAAGAGCGTATGGAATTCAGAGCGTCGGGAAGGGCTACCTCCCACCGCTCGGGGCCCAGTCCTCTCGATTTCAGCGCCAGAGTTACGGCTTTCCAAATAACTCCATTATACCTTTCCACCTGCCCGTTTCCCTGTGGGTTGTAACCCGTCGTTCGACTAGTTGCTATGCCGAGCTCTAGTAGGAATTGTTTTAGCCCGGCCGACATGAAACACGGCCCTCTGTCTGAATGTATGTACGAAGGTCTCCCAAACATAGCGAAGAGGTCAGAGAGACATTTCACGACAGTGCCCGAGGTCATATCCGAGCACGGAAATGCGAAAGGGAACCTTGAATATTCATCAACAACGGTGAATATGTATCTGTTGTCTGTTTCAGTCGGCAGGGGCCCTTTGAAGTCGATGTTTAGTCTCTCGAAGGGGGAAGTGGCCTTGATCAGTCTGCCAGATGCCGCGCCATAGAATCTGGGTTTTAGTTCAGCACAAACAGGGCATGAAGCATTCATTTGTTTAATATCTTCAACAGAATAGGGAAGATTTTGTCTGCGCACGAAATGTGCCATCCTGGTTACCCCCGGGTGGCACAGAGACACATGGAGGTCTTGCAAACCCCGACTGATTGTTGCCGAACTGTAGACCCGAGAGAAGGTAGCTGCAGCAGGGTTTTCTTTCCCGGGCCGGTAAACAATGTCGTAACTGTAGCAAGCTAGGTCTATCCGCCATCTCATAATTTTTTCATTCTTAATTTTTCCGTTATTTTTCCCATCAAACATGAATGCCACGGATCGTTGGTCCGTAACGAGCGTGAAGTGGTTTCCCAGTAAATAATGTCTCCATTTCCGCAGCGCTTCAACGATGGCGTACGCTTCCTTCTCTATCGCTGAGTGTCTCTGTTCGCTTCTAGAGAGAGTTCTCGAGAAGAACGCGACTGGCCGCCCAGACTGATTAAGTGTAGCAGCTATGGCGTGATTTGAAGCGTCGGTTTCCACCACGAAGGGCACCGAGCTGTCGATCGATAAAACCACGGACTTACTGATATCATCCTTGAGGTTGTGGAAAGCTCTTACAACAGCGGCATCTGGTGTGAAGTTTTTGCAATGCACTAGGGGATGTATTTTCTCGGAGTATTGCGAAATCCATCTTGCATAGTAAGCGAACATGCCGATCACCCGGCGCATTGCCTGTAGGTCCTGAGGTGGGGGTAGCTCACGGAGCGGGCGCAATCGCTCAGGATCAGGCTTAATTGTGCCGTCGGCTATCGTGTAGCCGAGAAGGTCAATTGACCTTGCCGAGAATACGCATTTCTCGTAGTTGAGAGTCAGATTATATTTTCTAGCAATGCTCAAGAATCTGTCCAGATTCCTATCATGTTCCCTCTGATCCCTACCGCACACTGTGACATTATCCACGTAAACAAGTGTCTTTGAGGTTTTCATCTGAGATGATGTCGTCCATAACCCGTTGGAAGCAAGCTACCCCATTCGTGACACCGAAAGGTATTCTCCTGAATTGGTAGAGGCGCCTCCCTGCCTGGAATGCAGTGTAAGGTTTGTCTTCCTCTCGGATGGGAATTTGATGATAGGCGCTTCGCAAGTCGATGGTACTGAATACCTTATAACACTGAACAACAAAAATTTTTTACTGGAGATGTGTAAAGTGATTTAGACTAATTTGGGTACGCTGATTTCAAAAATCATAACCGTTTTGCTGTATCACGTCAGGATTTTCAGTAACAGAAATATTCCCATTGCCTAGAAGTCAGGATTTCAATGAAATTTACAAAAATTCATTTATTCATTTATTTCATCATGAATGCTTCAAAATTACAGAAATTACAGAAAAACTCCACTAGAATGTAATTAAAAATGCTTTAGGCATTTGGCTTTGCGTTTGTGCTGCTCTGTGTCAGTTTCACGATGCAGGAACCAGCAGAAATCGCCCATCATGTTCGGGTTGTGCCGCCCTTGGTAACGCGTCTCCATGAGTGAAATCTCTTGGTGGAATCGCTCGCCGTGCTCGTCCGAGACTGCTCCCTAAGTTGTCAGGGAAGAAGTTCAGGTGCTGGTGTAGGAAATGGATTTTCAGGGACATCCTGGAGCCAAGTTTCCTGAAGGACTCCAGCAGCTGCTGCACTATTTCTTCATAGTTGTCCGCGCGCTCGTTCCCCAAGAAGTTGTCCGTCACAGCTTTGAAGCTCCTCCACGCTGCCAGCTCTTTGGGGTTTAGAGTTGTCGGAAAAGTTTCGTCCTTCATAATCTGTCGGATTTGCGGTCCAACAAAGACACCAGCCTTGATCTTGGCCTCCGACAAGGTGTGTTGCCAAACTTTCCCTTGAGGTATAAAAACCCACGCCCATTCAGATCCATTGCCCGTACAAAACTTTTCATCAAGCCGAGCTTTATGTGGAGTGGTGGAAGGAAAACCTTGGCTGGGTCGACAAGGGCGACATGCTTCACGTTGTGTCGACCAGGTACATGCTCTTTTCGCTCTTCCCAATCTTTCTTCGTCCAGTGATTCTTGTCGTCTCTGCTATCCCAGAGACAAAGGAAGCACATGTATTTCGTGTAGCCTGACTGCAGCCCTAACAACAGCGCCACCACTTTCAAGTCTCCGCAGATGTGCCAGTTGAAGTCATTGTACTTGATGGAATCAAGCAGCTGTCGCATAGTCTCATAGGTCTCTGTCATGCCGAACGCGTGAGCCAGTGGGACTGATGGTTTCTCGTTGCCATTGTGGAGCAAAACAGCCTTCAATCTGTTCTTCCCCGAGTCGATGAAGAGGCGCCAGTCTGCAGGATCGTGATCACACCCAAGTTCTTTCAACAGATCGTTGATGTCACTGCAGAATGTCATCGTGTCTTCCATCTCAAAGAACTCAGCCATGTCTCTGTGACGTGCTCTGAACAAGGATATCTTGGTGTTAGGTTCAAGTAGATTCCACTGCTGCAGCCTTGATCCAAGCAGCTCTGCCTTCGCCTTTGACAGCGAGAGATCTCTTACAAGATCATTTCAGTCTCCCTGGTTCAGAAGGTGTGATTCTTGAGTGTCGGGTTCAAAAGGTTCATCATCACCATCCTCTTCACCACTGCTTACAGCTATGTTCTGATCAGCTGGAGGTGTTGGAACGGGGTTTTCGTCATCATGAGGCACAGGTTTACGAGCAGAGACGCAGTCAGCGTACTTGATGTGACCTTTATTCTTCTTGTTGAAGCCGGCGATGCTTGTGCAGCAGAAATAACAATCATCATGATGATTCTGCGGCTCACGCCATATCATGGGCACCGCAAATGGCATGCTCGCGCGCTTGCCCACCAACCACTGAGTCAAGGTTGTGTGACAGCTTGTGCAGCAGATGTGTGGTGCCCAGCTCTGTTCTTGGTCCCCCACCTTACACCCGAAGTAGTGAAAGTAGGCGGCCTTCATTTTCACTGCTGTAGATATACTTCGCTGTTGATCTTTTTTGGTATACCGACCACAGACATAACAGAAGTTGTCAGGATGATTGGTACAGGAACGCCTACTCATCTTTATCTGAAAGAAAGAAATATAACACAAGTTAACAACAATTGTACGAAATAGACATGTTAAAGACATATGTAAATTTCATTGAAATCCTGACTTCAAGGCAATGGGAATATTTCTGTTCCTGAAAATCCTGACGTGATACAGCAAAACGGTTATGATTTTTGAAATCAGCGTACCCAAATTAGTCTTAATCACTTTACACATCTCCAGTAAAAAAAAATTTTTGAAATTTGTTGTTCAGTGTAATTGGCCACGCGTTCGACCATCTCATCTATGCGCGGCAGGGGGTAGGCGTCGAGTTGGGTGAAGCGATTGACCGTTTGGGAATAATCGACAACCATTCGTTTCTTATGGTTCTGACTGCTGGTTACTAACACCTGTGCGCGCCATGGCGAATCGCTCGGTTCTATAATTCCCTCCTCCAGTAATCGCTTGGTTTCCGAAGTGATGAAATTCATGTCAGCAGTGGTATATCGCCGCAATTTGATCGCTATCGGTTTGCAGACCGGCAACAAGTTAGCGAACAGCTGGGGGGACGTCACCTCCGCGATGGTCAACGCATTTAAAATTAGACGAGGCTTGCTTCCTCCAAAGGGTATTTCGACGCTCGTGTGCTGCTTGAGGACATTATGACCCAGAATTACGTCTGCGCACAAATCACGAAGCACCAGTACCCTTACATCCCGATGCGTGTACCCTTTTACGTCCAATTCAACATTGCAGTACCCTCGTACGCGGGATTGTAGTGAGGTGGCGGCCATGCATACCGTATTGTCAGTCGGGTGGATTACCCATTTCCTGCCCTTCACTAGCGAGCTGTTGACGAAACTTTCAGAGCTACCGGTATCAATCAGTGCCTCAGCCATATGCCCGTTAATTCGTACGTTGATGATAGCCTTGGATAGATTCCCCGGGGAGGCTGCAGTTAATTTATTCTGCGAGTAGAGAGCCGCAGAAGTGGGTTTATTTCTCCTTAGAGTAGATTTACATACCCTGGCATAATGCCCTTTCTTGTCGCAATTCATGCATGTGGCATCTCTGGCGGGACATTTTTGACGAGGATGCCTTTTGTACCCACAAAAGAAGCATTTACCAACCGGAGCAGTTGCTGAGGAGTTTGACATGGCCTGGGTATCCGGCTCCTCGGGTGTTTCTCCATCCCCTATGTCTGGCTGTGTCTGTGCCAGTGGGGTTCCTTGAGTTCCCACCGTAGCAGCGTTCATTAGCAGCATCGGTGTCCCAAGTGACTCAGATTGCTGCTGAGCCGTATCCATCGCTCGTGCCTGATCGACTACCTTGTCAAGAGTGGGTTGCGCTTTCTCTAGTAAGCGTTGCCGTATGTGGGCTGATCTGAGTCCTTGGATGAATGCCTCCCGGGTCGCTTCCTTTCGGTGTTCCTCGGCGCTTACGGCCCGGAAGTTGCCGTCTTTTCCCAGCTGATTCAGAGCTTGCAGGAACTGATCGATTGTCTCCCCGGCTGCTTGCTTGCGTGTGTTGAGAAGATGTCGTATGCATACCTCGTTCTTGGGCTTCACGTAGAGCGCTTGCAGCACCTCGATCGCTGCTTCATAAGTGTCGCACTCCGAGAAGAGCCTGTACACGCTGGGCGAGACATGATTCACGAGAGCGGCAAATTTGTCGGCTCCTTCCTCGATGATGGTCAGATAGTGTGAGAAGGAACAGAACCAATGCGAC